>NC_080173.1:53966817-54153798 GCF_950295315.1 Erinaceus europaeus
GAGACAAAGAGAAATTTGGAGAGGAGAAAACAGAGATGGAGGTGGAGACAGAGATAGATAGATTAGAGGCACCTGCAGCGCTGTTTTACCACTCATGAAGTTTTACCCTGTAGGTGTGGACCTAGAGCCTGGGTTCTCAAGCATTTAAATTTTTTAAAAAATTTATTTTAGTGAGAAAGAGTAGATACAGAGAGAAAGATACCATGAGAGAAGAAGAGACCAGAACACTGCTCAGTTCTGGCTTATGGTGGTACAGGGATTGAACCTGGGACCTCAGAGCCTCAGGCCTGAAAGGCTTTTGCATAACCATTATGCTATCTCCCCAGCCCTCGAGCATGCTTGAGCATTGTAACACACATGTTTTACTAGGAGTGCCAACACCCAGCCCCAAATATGCCTTTCTAAATGTTGGGAAGCCAACATTTTTTAAGGAGGAAGCGAAAGATCAGATTGTATGGGAGGGTGCTCATTCTGGCAACAATATAGAAAAAGAAATTCTGGAATTGGCATATTGCACCAAAGTAAAAGACTCTGGGGTGGGTGGCTGGGGGAGAATACAGGTCCAAGAAGGATGACAGAGGACCTAGTGGGGGTTTGTATTGTTATATGGGAAACTGAGAAATGTTATGCATGTACAAACTATTGTATTTACTGTTGAATGTAAAAACATTAATACCCCAATAAAGAAATTAAAAAAAAAAAAAGAAATTCAGTGTGTGTGTGTGGCAGGGGAATGGGAATCTGAAGGACTCACTGGGAAAGCCCTACAATCACACAGGTGAGAGATTTTCCAGGGTCTCAGTCACACAGATGCAGTGAGGGGACCTAGTGAGGGGCCCATTCCACAGGTAGAACTAACTGACCAGACTGCACCCCTAGCAGGATGCAAAAGAACACAGAGAGAGGAAGGATTCCCCTCTTCATTTCTGGCTCAAGTAGTCCAGTGGGTAAAGGCAGCTTTTGCAGAAGAAAGGAGTTGGTTTGGAAGACCAGGATAATAATAAGCTCAGGCTTCTCTGACAGGTGGAGTTGGAGGCCCCTGCAGGACAACTGGCCTGTCGTGTTTACTAAGTAGCTGGGACAAATATGGCTAAGCTCTGTACAGAATCAAAATCATATGGCTCGTAATTTATCTGTTCAAGCACCAGAGCCATCCAGACTTGAATTCATATCTACTTCCCATACTCTTGCTCTGGGACCCTGGACAAATCCTCTATCTGCTGCAAAACCCTGGTAATCTCATCTATAAAATGAAGCAAGTGACAGAGTCAAATGAGACTAAGTCTTTGGTCAGCACTTGTCACAAGGCAGCCACTGTTTTGTTTCTTCCTTAACCTTCTCTGACTCACTGCAGCCACTGGTTCTCCAACTCTGGTCTAGAGAGTAAACATTCCCTTCCTCTCCTACCACTGCCCAGTATAAGCCAGATACCAGTCACAGGACAGATACCAGTCAGAGTCTTGTCTGGGGGCTGTAACCTGCTGGAAAAAACATTGACAGTGCTGGGGAGGTGACTTAGTGGTAAGTGCATGTCTTGCATACTTGAGCCCCTAAATTTTACCCCCAGCACCCAATTACTGGCACCTACAGTAAAGAAAGAAGCGGGGGGGGGGGGGGGGAACAAAGGAGGAGGAAAAGGAAAAGAAAATTTAAAAAAAAGGAAAAAAAAAAAGAGAAAAGCACTCACTCTCTAGAGACCACTAAAGGATCAGGGAGATGGCTCAGGACACTGTCAGGGCAGTCAGGGGTGGGGCCACTTACATTCCCACTAGGACTCAGATAAACCCTCACCTTCCTACAGCTTCTTTCTCCTTTCTCAGGTTCAGTGATAGGAGTTGGCCTACTTGGGTGACCACTGAAGTTAGTCCAGGGCTCATATTTCATAGGGCAACCAGGCAGAGTTGTCTGCCCTTGGCTGATAGAGGAATGAGTTAGGCTGAGGAAGGCATCACCTTCCAGGTGCAGCGGGATGGCAGGTTAGAGTTAGGGGGTAGAGACACCTGTGCAGGTCACTGGTACCACGCAAATGCTATGCTGGTGGAACCACCGGCGGTCCAGTCACTGAGGATCTGTTCCCCATTTCTGAGGGAAGAGGAGCTCTGAGGAGGAGCAGGAGGAAGAGCAGCTCTAGAAGAGGAAGGACTCACCACCCACAGCCTGGATCCCACTTGAGGCAGGGAGAGAGTCAGACTAATGGGCTAGTGATTCATCGCTGGGCTCTTGTCTGTGCTAATTGGCTCTGCTGGCTGCCTGAGTCATGGCAGGGAGCCGGGCTCTGGGGGGACTCCCGTGTCCCTCCCCCCCACATCCAGCCCAGGATGGCTGCATGAAGCTTTTAGATCCAGGATCTCTTCCCAAGGGACTACTTGCCCAGCATCCATCACTGCTGACAGACTGGGGCTCTGGATGGGGGTGGGGGACACCTGCAGGAACTGCTCTGGGGTGCTTGCTTCCCACCCCAGTTGTGCTGCCACAGAGGGGCATTTAAGGGGCAGCTGGGACTTGGACTGGGGACTAGGGAGCACCACAGTCTATCTAGATTGCGGGGAGAGGTGAATGGGTGATTTCCCAGAGGAGGGGAAGCTAGCATGTCATAAAAAACAGGGAAGTCTCAAGGTAAATAGATAGCATAATGGTTATGCAAAGAGACTTTCATTTCTGAGTCTCCAAAGTCCCAGGTTCAATTCCCTATACCACCATAAGTCAGAGTTGAGCAGTGCTCTCATAAAAACAAAACAAAGGGAGTCAGGCTGTAGAGCAGCGGGTTAAGCGCAGGTGGCGCAAAGCACAAGGACCGGCAGGCATAAGGATCCTGGTTCGAACCCCGGCTCCCCACCTGCAGGGGAGTCGCTTCACAGGCGGTGAAGCAGGTCTGCAGGTGTCTATCTTTCTCTCCTCCTCTCTGTCTTCCCCTCCTCTCTCCATTTCTCTCTGTCCTATCCAACAACGACAACAACAATAATAACTACAACAATAAAAAAAAACAAGGGCAACAAAAGGGAATAAATAAGTAAAATAAATATAAAAAAATAAAAAACAAAACAAAACAAAAACAAATAGGGAAAGCCTGACTAAGACAAGAGAGGGTCCTCTCAGAGGATACTGATGACACTGAGCTCAGTATAGGCTGAAGCTTTGTCTTCAGTGGCTCAGAGACTTAAGTGCTTATCAGGGACATTGCTGTGTGACATGAAGTGTTCTTTTTTTTTTAACTTCTTTTTTTTGTGTGTTTCAATTCTTCTTTGTTTTCCTTTATTGGGGGATTAATGTTTTACAGTCAACAGTAAATACAATAGTTCGTACATGCATAACATTTCTCAGTCATACTTTTCCAGGACCTGTATTCTCCCCCCCATCCACCCCAGAGTTATTTTTGGTATAATACACCAACTCCAGTCCATAAGATTTATTTTAATGATTATATATGAGAGAAAATTTCACATGAGACAGAGACAGGAGAGAAAGGCAGAACACACTCTGGTACATGCAGTGCTGGGGACTGAACCAGGAACCTCAGATATATGAGCCCAAAGCTCTACCAGTTGAGTCATTTCTGCAGGACAAGTGTCTGGTCATGTTCGCTAAAAAGTCACAATTTTTGGTAAGTCTTAACCAAACTGACCCACCATATCTCAAGACCTTTAGTAGACAAATCCCCCTCCCTCCCACCATCTGTTCACTCCCTCACTCCTCCTCCAGCTACCCTCACCCCCTACCCTTCTGTCCCTCCACCCTGGCTTTGACAGTCTTGAGAACCTCCTGGCAATATCTTGGTCCAGGTACCCAAGACCCCTATGAGTATCATCTCCACAGTGACAAAGCGTTTATTGGCACTTGTGTTGCTGGGTTCAGGGAATGTAGGGAAAGCAGTAAGAGTAAAGTCAGGCCCACCTTTCTCCTGCATAGCATCTTATCCCACAGAGAGATTTCCAGGCTCTCCAAAACCCACAGTGTTCCTACCCCACATCTGAGCCTAGGTTGAGTATGAGGCCATATATCCCCGAGTGGAAGGGAAGTTTGGTTCTGCACCCACAAACTGCCAGAAAAAGGACAGAGCCTGGCCCGCACACAACTGGGACCTGGATAGGGACCCACTAGAACTCAGGAAGTGCCTTCTATGGGAACGCACAGATGACCACTTGTCCTGCAGCTTCCACCTACGGAGATCTGCAGTGGGCAGCACTGGCCACGGCCCTCAGACCACTCAGCCAAAAACCCAGGTGGCATCTCCACTTGTCCCTCTGACTCTTAGCCACATCTAGTTGTCAGCAGGGCCTCCTGACTCTAATTCCAAACCAAATTCACAACCCAGCTCTCTCCTCTGTCTCCACTGCCACCAGCAGCTGGGAGCTAGACGTTACAACAGCCTGAGTTTGGCCCCCCCTTCTAGCCTACAATAATCCATTCGCCACATGGCATCTGGATTCTCTGAAGACATCAATCAGGTCTCATCACTTGCCTACTCAAAGCCTTATTCTGGCATTCTTTTTTAAAAATATTTATTTATTTATTTATTCCCTTTTGTTGCCCTTGTGGTTTTATTGTTGTAGTTATTATTGATGTCATTGTTGTTGGATAGGACAGAGAGAAATGGAGAGAGAAGGGAAGACAGAGAGGGGGAGAGAAAGATAGACACCTGCAGATCTGCTTCACTGCCTGTGAAGCAATTCCCCTGCAGGTGGGGAGCTGGGGCTCGAACCCGGATCCTTACGCCGGTCCTTGTGCTTCCCGCCATGTGCACTTAAACTGCTGTGCTACTGCCCGACTCCCCTCTTCTGGCATTCTGTCACTTTCTCTGGAAGTCCAGCCTCCCTGACTTACCTAATAAGAACCTGTGTGATCTAGCCCCTGGTTCATCTCTGCCCCCACTCCCCTACCACCTCACCCTATTTACACTGACTCCAAATCTACCCAGATCACTCTCATTTGGGGCCTTTTCACCAGCTGTTCCTTCTGTTTAGAATGTTTCCTTCAGTTCTGTGCTGAGCTATCTCATTCCTGGCCTTAAGGTGTCTCAAATATCACCTCCTCAGAGAGACCCTTTCTGACCATGTCATCTAGTCCCTAACCATTGTCTACAGCATCAATCTATTTTGTTGTCTAGAGTCTCTAGGGACTGCCAAATTCTTACTGATTTGTTTAAAGATCTGTCCTCAAAACTGAGGAAATAGCATCTGGTGTGCAGAAAAACCAAGTCCCAGGTTCAACCCCCAGCACCACCAGAAGCCAGAGTTGAGCAGTGCTCTGGTAAAGAAAAGGAAAAATCCTTAGGCCTGGGGAGTTGGGTGGTAGCACAGCAGGTTAAGCGCAAGTGGTGCCAAGCATAAGGATCCCAGTTCGAGCCCCCAGCTCCCCACCTGCAGGGAAGTCACTTCACAGGCTATGAAGCAGGTGTCTATCTTTCTCTCCCCCTCTCTGTCTTCCCCTCCTCTCTCCATTTCTCTCTGTTCTATCCAATAACAATGACATCATCAACAACAATAATAACAACAACAAAACAACAAGGGCAACATAAAGGGAATAAATAAATAAATAAATATTTAAGAAATCTTTAAAAAAAAAATCCTTAGTGGTCCAGGAGGTGGCGCAGTGATAAAGCTTTGGACTCTCAAGCATGAGGTCCTGAGTTTGATCCCCGGCAGCACATGTGACAGAGTGATGTCTGGTTCTTTCTCTCTCCTCCTATCTTCTCATGAATAAATAAATAAAATCTTTAAAAAAAAATCCTTAGACCTAGGAGCCAGCAAATACCTTGCCCTGTACATGGCCCAGGTGTAAGCCCTGGCACCCTGTGGGAGGTGGTGTCCCACAGCAGGAGGTGAGTGCTGTAGTGTCTCTCACACTCTGTCTCTGTGTCTCTCCCTCTGTTTCTTAGAATGGAAGAAAATGAGCTGGGGTCGTGAAACTGCGCACTGGAGACTCTGGCTCTGAAAATCAGACACCCACTGTTCTCCTCTTCCTCATATATAATAAGTAATACAAGGTTGTCTTTACCCTAGAGAGTCCTGACTCTGTGCTTTCCCTGCTTTGGTGATGTTTTTGGGAGTGGTTGTCCCCTTCTAGCATTCTGAGGAGCCAACGAGAGACTCAGAGGCGAGACTTTGCCACTGGTGTTTCCTACTGGAAAACCTTTCCCCATGTTTTTAGGCAATGTTTGTTTTCTCCCTTCCCTTACCATTAAAAAATTGGCCTCTTCCTTTGGCTGGCTCATCCTTTTCACAGCCTTCACCTCTCTCCCTCCTCACTCACCCCACTGCCACCTCAGCAGGAAATCTAGAGTCTTTGGCTTGAGGGTATCACCAGAGGGTGCTCCCTCCCTTGCTGGGGTCTCTGTGGCTTACTAATGGGACAGGTGGTTTGTGGGCTCCTGAAGCTGGTGTGTGTGGGTTCAGTGTTCAGGGGTCTTTTTTTTCTATTTTTTTTTTTTTTGCCTTCAATGTTATTACTGGGGCTCAGTGCCTGCACTACAAATCCACTGCTCCTGACAGCCTTTTTTTTTTTTTTTTTTTCCATTTTACTAGATAGGATAGAGAGAAATTGAGAGAGATGGGGGGCGGGGAGAGAAAGATAGACACCTGCTGATCTGCTTCGCTGCTTGTGAAGTGACCCTCCTGCAGGTGGGTAGCCAGGGGCTTGAACCAGAATCCTTGAGCGGGTCCCTATGCTTCATACTATGTATGCTTAACTCAGTGCACCACTGTCCAGCCCCTGTGTTCAGGGGCCTATAGCCTTTCATACACTACACTCCCCTGCATCCAGGGAGGAGGAGGAGCAAAAGGCAGTGCTCCCAGGAGCAGGGGATCCTCCTCTCATCTGGAGAAAGGCCACACCCTGTAGGACCTCAGTCATCAATCAGCTCAGAAAGACTTTCTAATCTAGTATCCATCTCTCTGCAATTTGATTTCTCAAGTGACCTGAGTAACCCTAGACCTTCCACAGGAACTCCCCCAGCCCCACAGAGGAAACTGGGGGAGGAGGGTTAAGGCGAGCAGAGAGGCGACCAAGTTCATGTCTTTAGATCTTAGAGACCAGGGCTGGCAGGGAAAGGCTCTGAATCAGTTAGCTGGGGTGGAGGGGTTAAGGGTGGGAACCAGACTAGAGAAATGGAGTTCCATTTTTCAAATGATAAAAAGTGAAGCCTAGAGGTTTTTTTTTTTTCCTCCAGGGTTATTGCTGGGGCTCGGTGCCTGCACCATGGATCCACTGCTCCTGGAGGCCATTTTTTCCCCTTTTTGTTGCCCTTGTTGTGGTTATTATTGTTGTTGTTGATGTTGTTCATTGCTGGACAGGACAGAAAGAAATGGAGAGAGGAGGGGAAGACAAAGAAGGGGAGAGAAAGATAGACACCTGCAGATCTGCTTCACTGCCTGTGAATCGACTCCCCTGCAGGTGGGGAGCCGTGGGCTCCATCCTTATGCCCGTCCCTGTGCTTTGCGCCACGTGCGCTTAACCTGCTGTGCTACTGCCCAACCCCCAAGCCTAGAGGCTTTGTTACTCTGGTCTAAAGTCAGATTCTTTCGGTTCCAACCTCTTCAAGTTCACACACACACACACACACACACACACACACACACACACGACAAGGAGCTCAGTGGAGATGTCCTTCCTCTCTCTTTACTCTGACCCATCAGGAAAGTTGAGCTCCTTTAAAGAAAATGTGGTGAATTTGTTGTTGCTGTTTGTTTGTTTGTTGATTTGTTTGTTTTAGATAGAGACAGCAGAGAGGCAGAGAGGGTGAAAAAAGGCCACAGAACCAAAGCTGCCTTTAGTGCAGTGGGGGCCCTAGCTCAAACCTGGATCATGCATATGCAAGCAGCACACTATTCACTGAGCTTTAGTCATGACCTTTGACCCTGGCATTGGCCACTGCTTACTCTGCCCAGTGCCCACACCTCCAGGAGGAAGGCTGCCTGCCTCTGGAGTCAACTCAGTGCATCCCCAGAGGCAAGCTTTATTTCTTTTCTGAACCTCAGTTTCCTTATTTGCTCTGTGAGCCCAGTCCCGTCTAGCACTGAAGCTCTGGTTCTGTAAAGTACATCTAACTGAGCATCTGGGGAGGAGAGTCACTCCCAGGCAGTGGAGTGGAGGAGAGTGCCCCAAAGGGAGCAGACCAGCTCTGTGGGAACCATCCTGAGAGCCCTCACCTTGGCCCTTTCTAGTCTTCACTGGCATATCTTTTATTTACAAGATTCATTTTCTTTACTACACATGATACAGACAGTTTCACTTGAGACAGACAGAAAGAGAGAAAGGAGCCAGAGCACCACCAGTATAAGTGGTGCTGGTGACTGAACTGAGAACCTCAGGCACAAAAATCTGAAGTTTTTTTTTTAATATTTATTTATTCCCTTTTGTTGCCCTTGCTGTTTTATTGTTGTAGTTATTATTGTTGTTGTTACTGATGTTGTCATTGTTAGATAGGACAGAGAGAAATGGAGAGAGAAAGGGAAGACAGAGAGGGGGAGAGAAAGAGAGACACCTGCAGACCTGCTTCACCACTTGGAAAGCGACTCCCCTGCAGATGGGAGCCGGAGGCTCGAACCGGGATCCTTACACCTGTCCTTGCGCTTTGTGCCACCTGCACTTAATCCGCTGTGCTACCGCCGGACTCCCAAAAGTCTGAAGTTCTATTGGTTGAGCCGTTTCTCCAGCCTCTCTCTCTCCACCTCTCTCTCTCTCTCTCTCTCTCCCTCTCTCTCCATCTCTCTCTCTTTCTCTCTTTTAATGAGAGTTAGAGATCAAGACACTTTTTCACCCCTACCATTTTTGGTGTTCTCTTTGTTTTTATGTAGGGCTAGGAATCAAACTCAGAGCAAACCATTGAGCCATCTCCCTGGCCCATTGATATATATCTATACCAACTCTCTACATCTCTAGGTCAGGCTTTGCTAGCCAGGAAGAAAGGACTAGAAAAACACTGCAGTGACCCCAGTCACTTCCCTATCTGCTCTAGCTGTCAGATACTGACCTCCCCACCTCCTTGTCAGCAGAAGCAGGATATATGGCCCTCCTCTGGGGGCTACTTCTTAGTGGGAGACCTAGGCTCTGCCCCTTAAGGAAACCCTCTCTGAGGAGGAAGATGCAACCACAGTTCTCAGGCACTTTTGAAAGCAGAGGGCTCCCGGGTCTAAGGCAGCTCTCGCCCACATGTCAATTGATATGAAGATACAAAGTCTGATATTACTCCAACCAGGAGAGACTTGGCAGCCACCCCAGCTCCTGGGGGCTCAGAGAGGGTGAGACAGGGGTCTGAGACCACCCTGTGAGTGAGCCACCTAGGCTCTGGGGGGTGGGAGGTAGGGGATAAGCCTACTCTTGGGGGGCACTGGGAAAGGGGCAAGAAACCCAACAGGTTGAATTTCTAGAAAAAATGCAACAGGAGCAAGCATATTTTCCCAGGCATCCCGAGTGTGGTTTTAAATGGAAAACACAGCCCATCAGGGCAGAAGCATGTTTAGATGAAGAGAACCCCCTTCCTCCCCCGCCTGCCTGGAAGCTTGCTTTCTGCCGAGGCAAACATGTGATTATATTTATTTCGAAGGCCTGGGAGGCCTGATTGTCACTCCTCCCCTTGTCCCAGCTGGGGGGCACACAGTTCTAGGGTTCACCACCAGCGGTTTCTCCTCCTTGGAGCTTGGAGGTGGTGGGAAATTGCTGAACTTGGTGGGGGTGGTGGGTGGTTGGTGGAATCAGGGTTCAAGCGTCTGGAAGGGTTCTACTTTGGAAGATTGGAGTAGTTGTGAACGAACCTCAGTTTTCTCTGTCTCTGAAATGGCGCCAATCAGTTCTCCTGTAGTTACCAAGCTCCAGCACAGTCCCTAGGATTCTCACCTCCCAATTTTCATGCTCTGAGCTCCATGCCCCCCACCCCCTGACACACACACTGAATAGGACCAAGATACATAGCCAGTTGAATACTACAGAAACGACAGATTGTGAAAGACAGTGTCTCCCTCCTTGTGTTCTTCATATTTGTTGGTGGGGACTAGGACCATCTGCTCACTACTGTACCCCACCCCTTCCCCCCCATGTTGTGAGGACCTGAGGCCTCCAGCCACAGGCAGACCACAGGGAGTTATGTGCTGTAGGAAGGACGCTATCTTGAAAGTGGGTCCTTCAGTCAAGCCTTCAGAGGACTGCAGGCCCTGCTGACCTCTGGAGAGACCTCTAACCAGAACTGCCTAGCTAAGTTGCTCCTGAGTTCCTGACCCGCAGAACATAGAAGACACAATAAATGGCTGAGATTGTTTTAGGCCTCCAGTTTTCAGGGTAATTTTGTTGTCACTGATAGATAACAAATATATCTTAATAATCCTTTGTCTTTCCTGTTTGAGCTGTTAAAGCAGCTGCTCTCCTTATCTAGAATAAATATTGGGTTCCTAATTTCATTGTTCATGTTCACTTAATGCTAGAATTATTATTCTTAAAATTTTCTTGACTGCTACTCAAACTCAAACTTGCCTGAGTTTAACATCAGGATCCTTGTTAGAAACAGTCACTTCAGAGTCTGGAAAATTCTTTATTTTTTTAATTTCTTTATTGGGGAATTAATGTTTTACATTCAACAGTAAATACAATAGTTTGTACATGCATAACATTTCTCAGTTTTCCATATAACAATACAACCCCCACTAGGTCCTCTGTCATCCTTCTTGGACCTGTATTCTCCCCCCAGCCACCCACCCCAGAATCTTTTACTTTGGTGCAATATGCCAACAGAGTCTGGAAAATTCTGACCTACATTGAAGATTCTTTTTAAATTTCTTTATTGAGGAATTAATGTTTTACATTCAACAGTAAATACAATAGTTTGCACATGCATAACATGTCTCAGTTTTTCGTATAACAATGAAACCCCCACTGGGTCCTCTGTACTCTCCCCCACCCACCTGTACTCTCCCCCACCCACCCACTCCAGATCTTTTATTTTGGTGCAATAAGCCAATTCCAGTTCAGGTTCTACTTGTGTTTTCTCTTCTGATCTTGTTTTTCAACTTCTGCCTGTGAGTGAGATCATCCCATACTCATCCTTCTGTTTCTGACTAATTTACTTAACATGAATTTTTACATTGAAGATTCTTATACAGCTGCTAGCACATAGTAGCTATTCAATGATTACCTCACTTTTTTTTTTTAAGATCTATTTCTATCCTTATCTTCTGAGGGGACATCCCATCATGAATACACAAACTCTGTTTAATGCTTTTAGTTCTCACTTGTCTGAGACATTTGGTGGTAGGAAGCTGTGAAGCTGGGACTTGAGCTCAGATCCTCCCCTCTCCAATACCCACTCTAACCATTGCTCCACCCCACCTCCCATGGAAAGACACTTTGGCCTGCTGTGTCTGGGGTCCCATGGAACTGCCATCCAACTCATGACACTTTGCTTCACCTGGATCCAATACACAGTTCTGGCACTTTCCTTTTGCCAAGAAAACTCACCCTGTCTGCAACAATTGCCTTCACAGAGTTTCATGCTAGCTCTTCCCCCCGCCCCCCCCCCCCACATACCTCAAATGAGTGTTGTGGCTCCTTCTGCCAGGCAGCCTGCCAAGCTGCCCCACTCCTGCTCCCCCTGCTTCTCTGTTCCTGGGTCCAGAGTTTGATCACCCTCACCCAGTCCAGTCTGCAGGTCCCACAAGGGTAAGGGTCTGAGACTGCACACAGAGTTCACTCTGGTCGGTACAGCCAGTGCAGCAGCTATGTGCCTTGAGGACTTCACTCTTATAAGAGGTATCTAAAGCCTGACACAGGATGGAGTGAAGGCTAGGGGGACCTGTGGGCTTAGAAAGTGCCTTATAAGGATGGAGGGTAGATAGCATAATGGTTATGCAAACAGACGCTCATGCCTGAGGCTCCAAAGTCTCAGGTTCAATCCCCCACACCACCATAAGCGAAAGTTGTACAGTGCTCCGGTAAAAAAATAAATAAATAAAATAAAAGAAAGAGAAAGTAACTTATAAGGGGTTGGGCAGTAGTGCAGCAGGTTAAATGCACAAGGACCGGCAGTGTAAGGATCTCGGTTCAAACCCCTGGTATCCCACCTGCCGGGGGGGGGGGGGTCACCTCACAAGCGGTGAAGCAGGTCTGCAGGTGTCTGTCTATCTTTCTCTCCCCCTCTCTGTCTTCCCCTCCTCTCTCCATTTCTCTCTGTCCTATCCAATAACAACGACTTAATAACGACAACAAAAATAATAACCACCACAACAATTAAAAAAAAAGGGACAAAAGGGGAAAAAAATAGCCTCCAGGAGGGTGGTGCAGTGGCACACCGGGTTAAGTGCAGATAGTGCAAAGTGCAAGGACTGGTGCAAAGATGCCTGTTGGAGCTCCCAGCTCCCCACCTGCAAGGGGTCGCCTCACAAGTAGTGAAGCAGGTCTACAAGTGTCTTTCTCTCCCTCTCTCTATCTTCTTTTCTCTCAATTTCTCTCCATCCTATTCAACAACAACAGCAGCAACAACAACAATGGAAAAAATGACCGCCAGGAGCAATGGATTCATAGTACAGACACAGAACCCCAGCAATAACCATGGAGGCAAAAAAAAAAAGTACCTTATAAATGATAAAATTCTGCCTACAGGGAGTTGGGTGGTAGCGCAGCAGGTTAAGCGCAGGTGGTGCAAAGTACAAAGACCAGCGTAAGGATCTCGGTTTGAGCCCCTGGCTCCCCACCTGCAGGGGAGTCCGTCCCTTCACAGGCGGTGAAGCAGTTCTGCAGGTGTCTGTCTTTTTCTCCCCTTCTCTGTCTTCCCCTTCTCTCTCCATTTCTCTCTGTCCTATCCAACAACAAAGACATCAATAACAACAACAATAATAACTACAACAATGAAACAATAAGGGCAGCAAAAAGAGAAAATGAATAAATAAATGTTAAAAATTTTTTAAAATTCTGCCTAGATCCCCCAGCTCCCCACCTGTAGGGGTGTCGCTTCACAGGCAGTGAAGCAGGTCTGCAGGTGTCTGTCTTTCTCTCCCCCTCTCTGTCTTCCCCTCTTCTTTCAATTTCTCTCTGTCCTGTCCAACAACGACGACATCATCTACAACAACAATAATGACTACAACAACAAGGGCAACAAAAAGGGAAAATAAATAAATATAAAAAATAATTTAAAAAATTCTGCCTAGATGTGAATACTGAACAGATAGCACCTTGTACTGTATTCTAGAAGTTATGTTAATTCTCCCCAAACTCCCTCAGTCTTTCCTGCCTGGAAATTTTTTTTCCCTCATCATCTCTGCCTGGCCTCCTCCTGTCCACCTTTCCCGACCCCTCTGAAATGTCATTGCCTTCAATGTGGGGCAATGGTTACAGGGAGCCTTGGAAAGGGGAGGGTCTGAGTTCAGATCTCAGCTTCACACTTCACTTCAGTGAAGTGAAGCCCTCTGCTTCTTCCTCTGGTGCAAGAACTGCCACCCATCCTATCCTTGGGTGCCTTTCTTGTCTTTGCCACCCTGCCTATGTCTGTTGCTACATCTGCCTCCTCCAGGGGCCCATCTTACTCACCACCCCCCACGTATGCATGCAACAGGCACTCAACAGATGCACATGAATTCTACTTCCATGCAGTCTAGTCCTGGCTTGGCACACAAAATAGAACAAACTAACCTTCCATCAATTACCTGCCCTCTGCAAAAAGAACCCAAAATGAGGTATGACTGTGGTCTGGCACTCAGCCCCTGTCCTAAGGCCCTGGACAGACAAGAGAGGCACAGGGAGGGGTCAGGCGGGAAGGAAGCCTCAGCATCCCACCCCCACTCATGAGGAATTGGCTTTGGCTCCGCTGTTGTGGGGATGGGGTGTGGGGGTGTCAATGTTTGATTTTCTGGCATTTCATTTATGCCTTGGAAGTTGGCTTGGGCTGTCAGGGGATCTGGGAAGGGGAGCCAGGCTGGTGGCAGGGGGTGTCTCTACTAGCTGTCCCTGTGATCTCATTGGCTTCCTCCCAGAGCCGAGGGCAAGATCAAACATCAAACGTGGACTGACTGGTGCCTGGGCTAATGGAGTTGGGCAAGCATCTTCCAGATGTGTGCGACCGTTCTCTCCTATTTTCCCATCCAGAGCTTTGGGCTTGGAGTTCCCCAACAGCCACTCTGTGAGTCCTGGGTCCCCAGGTTTAGGGCTGACTTCCCCTCTTCCTCCACCCATGATCACAGCTCTCCACGGATGGAGCTTCTCCTCATCCTTCTTTCCTGGTCTTCTGTAGAAGAATTCTTTCAATGTGCTGCTACCAGATGGGAAAGTCCTTCTTGCTCTATAACTTGCATCCTGCCTGCTGTAACAGAGCCTCTCTTGGGACAAGAGGAAGTCAGAGAAAGAGGAACCTTCTCAGGCAGGGAAGAGGGAAAGAGAGATGCTTGGGATGATTCAACAGAGTGGGGAAGTACAGGGAGATAATGAAATATGTGACGCTCAGCTCAGGTTAATTTGAAAATGGGAGCAATTCCCTTCCGGGCACTTAGCCGGCAGAGAGGCTACCAGTCTTTCCGCCGCCCAAGTCCCTCTTCCCAAATGCTATAAACTTCTAATAAGGATGTAATACAATTGAATTTATTACAAACTTGATTGTTGACAGAAATTTACCCAGCCACAGTCATGGACTGGGAGGGCTGAGCCAGCAGGAAGATGGGAAGAGTTGGAGAAATGGGAAGAGAATAAAAGGGAGAGAGAGAAAGGGAAGGAGGGAGAGAGAGAGAGAGAAAGGAAGGATACTGTGATGGGAAAGCAGCAACTTAAGACAGACAGAGGGCAAAATCAAGAGGAAATGCACAGGAGAAAGGCTCAGAAAGAAATCAGAGTAGAAACAGGCAGAGACTTCGAGATAGGAGGAGCAGAGAGGAGAAGGAGGGAACTCTGCATGCCTGGCTGAGCAGGAGACAATCACCTCTGTCTGGGATGAAGAGCCTGGCCACCCACTCCCAGAAGGGGGGGGCGGGAATGGGACAGCAGGGGTATCTCTGGGAGAATCCACCTGATAGGCTGTTGAGAGAGAGAGAGAGAGAGAGAGAGAGAGGAGAGTCGCTCTAGGTGGGAGGGCTGGGTGCTTACCTATTAATCACCTTTCCCAAGGTGGAGGCCCCAGGTCAGAGGGCTTGAAATCTTTCTGGAAGATCTTTGGGTATTTGCTGATTGGCACTGGAATTTGTAATCATGTGTTTCCTCTCCCCAGGCTTCTATCTGCAAAAGGGGAGCTTGACTCAACCCTCATGTCGCCCATGAATCCCAGTGTGGGATTTGGGACTAAATTGTGTTCAGGATCTGGGAAGAAGGTCAGCTCAACCTAGTCTTCAAATGGGAACTAGAGGCTCAGGGGCTAGGGAAGTGTCCGTTCTGAAGCCATCCAATGGAATAGGAGTAGGGACAAATGAGATCTTGGTTATCTTACTCTCGGGCCAATGCTCATTTTTCAAAGCATTGGAGACCAAAATATGCAAAGCTTATGTTTAAATTTCTCCCTGAAGGAACTATGTGGAGGATCTAGTTCCTGGAGCTCAGCTGTCAGTCTGGACTGCTTTTCTCTGAGCCTGAGCATAGCCTAACTCCATATTGATGAAACAGTGTGTGAAGAATGAGTTGACTCCAGCAATACCACCCTTGGGCATTTATCCAGTGGACACTCAAGCACTAATTAGAAGAGATATGTGCACCCTATGTTCATAGTTGCACTACTCACAATAGCCGAAGAGTGGAAGCAACCTAAATGCTCACCATCAGATGACTGGATAAATAAGTTATGAGATATATATTCCATGGAATACTACTCTGCCATCAAAAAAGGTAATATTGTATCCTTTGGGATAAAATGGGTGGAACTGGAGGTGATTATGCTTAGTGAACTAAGTAAAGAGATGAAAGACAACTACTAGATGATTTCACTCATATGTGGAATCTAGAGAGTTGATTTATATGAACTTGCCAAGAAAAAACAAAAAACAAAACAGAAGCAAGCAAACTGTAAGACTTATGGAAACTATGGTGGTTATCTTTGGGAGGCGGAGGGTGAGGATACAGAACCTTGGTGATAGGTGTGCCCCAAGCACTGGAGATTCACAACATGGTGCCGAACCAGAGAATTTCTGGACTTAGTGGTGAAGACAAATGTAAATAGTGATTAAAGTAGGACATTAGGAGGAAATACAAAGCCCCACAGGTACTAGATGGCCAATGAATACTTGTTGAATGAATAACGCAGGTATATAGCTGGAATGAACGAAGAGCAGGAGAGAGTGAGACAGTCCTAAAGCTGGGGTGGGGGTGCACAGTGGAATGATGAGGCTGGAGAAATAGATGAAGGCAATGAGCATCACTGACTAGCCTGAGATTCATCTTTGGCAGAGTTTTTTCTGCTTCACTGCTGCCATGTCTTCATTCATTTGTTCAATTGACCATTCATGCAGTTCATTCCTTCCTACACATCTCCCTCAGAACCAGGCAAAGGCTGGAGCTGTGCAGTCTGGCAGTGACCTTCTGTTGGGACCCAGTGTAGCAATTGGCAGCCCTCTCTCTCTCAGACTCTAGGTGTGTGTGCTGGAACCTGGGGAGCAAAGTCAGGGGGCTTTGTACTGGAAAAGAAAGTGTATACAGTATTCTGTCTCCTGAAATCTACAGATGGATGAGATTGAGCTCCCTTCAAGAAAGCTTGGTTGACCCTGTACCCCCATTGCTGGCCCACTGGAGGAGAGGACTGGCACTGGAGGGGGACCTCAAAAGGCAGAGGAAGGAGAGAAAAGCCAAGGGGGAAATTACAGGTTTCCTAAGCAGCCAGGGCTGCAGTAATGAGAAGCAGCAGAGGGGCTAATGGAGAGCAGATTGCCCGGGGGCCCAGCTCGCAGCGGCCCCTCTCCAGCAGTGCTGAAAGGAGAGGCCAGGGGATATCACAGGATGTCCTGGGAAGGAGCCATTCTCCCTTAATCTCAGCTGGTGTGGAGGGGGAGGCTGGAGGAGGCGGTTGGTGGGTGGACTGCAATTCAACAGGAGGCTGGGGCAGTGGGAAGGAGTGAGGATGCTGGAGGCAGCCCTGGGCCATGTGTCCTGCAGGTGGCCGTCCAGTGCAGGTGACCACTCTGACTCTGGGTCCACAGCCTGCTCCAGGCAGAGAGGATCTGGCTGTGAGGGGCTTATGGGGCATGCAGAGGAAGAGGAGAACTGGGAGGTGCCCCTGAGGGACTTCTAGTCTGATGGAAGAGACAGGAGGTCCCCAACCCTGCCCTTGCAGAGCCCAGTCTGGTGAGCAGGTGGCCAATGTAAAGGCTCAAGGCCTGGGGAAAGGACGAGTGAAGTAAGGAAGGTGGAAGGTGGGCCTGTAAAACAGCTTAGTTGGATAGTATGCTATTCGGATAATGTGCTGCCTTGCCATGTGTGTAATCGAAGTTCGAGCCCGGCCCTCACCACATAGAAGGAAGCTTTGGTGTTGTGGTCTCTCTGCCTCTGTGTTTCTATCTGAAAAAGTCTTCCTGGAGCAGTGACTCCCCCTCAATGACCAAAAATAAAAAATAGTAAGAAAGAAACCATCACAAGCGCTAGTAATAAAAATAATCATGGCCATTTTGAATTTACTACTTGTTTTGTGCCAGAGTACTGGTTAAGAGTTTTATTTGGGGGATTGGGTGGTAGCACAGTGGGTTAAGCGCACATGGCATGTTGCACAAGGACCCGCACAAAGATCCTGGTTCTAGCCCCCAGCTCCCCACCTACAGGGGGCTCGCTTCACAAGTAGTGAAGCAGGTCTGCAGGTGTCTCTCTCTATATTTTTAAATTTTATTTATTTTTCCTCTTTTGCTGCCCTTGTTTATTGTCATTGTTGTTGTTATTGCTGTTGTCATTGTTGGATAGGACAGAGAGAAATTGAGAGAGGAGGGGAGGACAGAGAGGCGGAGAGAAAGAGACCTGCACATCTGCTTCACTGCCTGTGAAGGGAACCCCTGCAGGTGGGGACCCAGGGGCTCAAACCGGGATTCTTATGCTGGTTCTTGCACTTTGCACCACATGTGCTTAATCCACTGTGCCGCTGCCCTGCTCCCTGCAGGTGTCTATCTTTCTCTCTGTCTCTCTGTCTTCCCCTCCTCTGTCCTATCCAACAACAACGACAGCAACAACAACAATAATAATAACCACAACAACGATTAAAAAAAAAAAACCAAGGGCAACAAAAAGGAAAAAATAGCTTCCAGAAGAGGATTCGTGGTGTAGGCACCAAGCCCCAGCAATAACTCTTGAGGCAAAAAAAAAAAAGAGTTTTATTTGGGGGGCTGGGAGATAGCATAATGGTTATGCAAGAAGACTTTCATGCCTGAGGCTCCGAGTTCCCCACCACAACAATAAGCCAGAGCTAAGCAGTGCTCTGGTAAAACAAAAAAAAAAACAAACAAATAAATAGTTTACTTAAAAAAACTAATTTAATCATATTTGGTCAATTTATTTCTTTAGGTGTTGGGCCCAGAGCCTCAGATATGTGAAGAATGTGTTCTGCCACTAAGTTACACTCTAGCCCTCACTTCATCTTCACTAGAACTTTAGGAGACTCATGATGTAGATGGGTAAGCTTGAGTCCAGAGCTCACTTTCCTTACTAGATTTATTAACTCAATTATAAGAGACACGCAGAAAGAAACCAGAGCAAAACTCTAGCTAGAGGATTGAACTTAGGACTTCATGCTTCAAATTGAGGCACTCTGTCCCCTGCTCCACCTCCTGGGCCACCAGAGTTTGCCTTGGCATTCTCACACAGGGATCACACAGCTCCCGGGTCTCCACTTCATTGGGCTGGTGAGCTCCACACAAACAGGGACCAAGGCCTGTGGATCGAGAGCCAGTGCTCTCCCCCTCTTCTTTCTCTGTCTGCTTGTAGTCTCTGCCTTTGCTCCCTGGCTCCTCTTCCTCCTGGACTCTCTCCCTCTTTTTCTCCTCTTTCTGTGTCTCTGCTCTATTCTCTTTCTTCTTTTCTGTGTCTCCCTCCCCTGACACAGTCCCTGCCCCCTATTTCCCTCCCCCAGGTTCATGTCCAGTGGGGCACTTGTTCCCGGAAGACGATGAGCAGACCCCTGTTTGCTTCTGGCCCAGGGCCCTTCCCCAAGGCTGGGAGCCAGGAACTGGGGCTTGCCTGCTGGGGTCTGCTGGGATGCTCTGGTGGGGTGTAGAAGTCATGTGACTTCTCCAAGGAGGCCAACAGGCCTGGGAAAGGAGACAGGGGAGGATCTGGATGGGATACAGCTGGACACCAGGAGGGTAAGCCTTGGAAAGGCTCCCTGGGACTCTGGCCAGGGTTATAGTGCAAGTTGGGGAAGCAAGTGCCTCCTCTGACTCTGACTCCCTGTTGCTCCTTTCTCTCCCCACAAGGTCTCCCTGACTTCTTTCCTCCTCCTTTCACTTCCTTCTTCCTATCTTCTCTCTTCTCCCCTTATCCTCTCCTCCTCCCTGCACCTATCCTCAGTTTGTATCTTCTCTTTCTCTGCCTTTCCCCACCCCCTTTTCCTTCCCCTTCATGATCCTTCTTCCTGCCCCCCCCCCCCATCTATCAGTCTCCCCAGCTCCAGCTCGAGCCAACACAGAGGCCTTGGATGGTGCTCACAGTCTTGCTTTCAATTTATTGCCCATAAAGGAGGCAGCAGATGGAAGTGTCCCCCACCCCCACCATCCATAGCTCCACCTCCCAATAAGAGCCAATCTAGACGCCAATGTCGTCCATCAAATTCACCAGCACAGGGTTATTTATAGACACCCCCTTCCAAGAGAGCAGAGTGTCTCCCCCTCCTCTCTCTTTTCTCTTTGAGCTCTCACATCTCTGGAGCAAGGGGTGGGGGTGGTGAGGTGGGACTTGGGGTTTGCTGTTTGAAAGACTGCACCACAACGAAGCCCCCATTCCTTGGATTCTGGGGTAGGGGGTGCACAGAAGGGCCTTGATTGGAAATGAATTAATTAGAAGTGAGGTTCTTCAAGTCTCCGTGTTAAGTTATTTATAGTGCTCAGCTAATTGTGATAATTAGCACTGGGGAGGAAAAGCATGAGTTCCGGGCAATGTGGCCCCCCGCCCATGGAGACCTGAGTCCCACCCGCCGATTCTCCCTCTCCACACTGCTCCATTTGGACTCCGTCAAAATAGGCTACTCCCTGCTGGGGGAGACCTTGGCTTTTCTAAAAGTAGGACAGCTTAGGCTGGGAGGCCAAAGAGAGGGGGCTGCTGGGGTGGACAGCTGTTTCTTAGAAGGGGAGGGTTAGGGGGGCAGCTTGGGCTATTGGGAAGGGAGGTGTGGGATTCCCTCATACATCTCCCCCATGTCTCTTTCCTATGGTGAGATTTACTTCCTGGAGAAGCAGGTGCCAGGCTCTCCCTGGCTGGGGAGCATTCTGCAGGGAGGCCCGCAGAACTGGGCATCAGCCGGGGTGTGCCCGCCCCTCCATTCTCCCAGAGTATTCGGGGGAGGTTGGGTGGGATACCAGCAGGCTTGGAAGAAGAAAGGGTCAATGGAACAATTCTCAGGGAAGCAGGTCACAACCATCCTCTCTGGAAAAATGGATGTTCAGAGGAAGCCCTATTCCATGGCTTGCCAGAGGCTTCAGCCAGATGAGAAGTGGAGCTCATGAGCCATGGCCCTGGGCTTCTGCTTCTACCCCTGGGCTTTCAAGGACAGAGAGTGACCCATTACCAACAAGGTAAAGGAGTGTTAAGAGTGTTTCAAATGGGCCTGGCCAGCTCCACCTCAAGCTACTTGCCTCCTACCGTTTCCCCTCTGGTCCCCCAAATTGATGCTGCAGAATTTTTGTATACACTACTCCCTTTTGTGTTCCTGCAACCTTGCTTAGAATTTCCCCTTATCCCTGCCCCCCTCCCCCAATACACAGCCCCACATTCCTCCTCTGCTAAGACCCTGCTTAGAGTCAGAGCACAGAGCACACGCCACAGCCCTGGGAATCAGGCTGGCTTAGTGGTTTCCTGCCCCCTGCTCCCCCAACTTTGGTGGTTATCATAGTAGTGGTGGGGGTGCTGCTGACAGAAAGGGAACTGGAAAGATATGGGGGTGACCTCTGAGTGTAGCCCCTTCCTTGAGGTAATGGGGTCTGGGTAGAGGACTGGATTCTGCATGGCCACCTCACACCACAATGGGTCATCAGAACAATGACCTGAATCAGGATCAGCTCTCCAACTCTGGGCTCAGAGGCAGCAGAGGTACTGGAAGTGGTGGGAGGTCTTTCTCTCTGGGTTCAGGGGCCCATTCCTACAGCTTCGTCTCCCACTGGAACACACTCTGGAACACTGAAAGCACTTCAAATACAACTGTCCTCTCTCTCACTCTCAGAGGGAAGCACTGCTCAAGGGCCTGCCAAGGGCTGCAGCCAGACCGGAAACGCCATGGGTGAGCTAGGACTGTGGGATCCTATGTTCCGGCAGCCTGTGCCAGCTTCTCCCCGCCTTCCAATTCCCTCCTCCTCCTGCGGATGTTCTCAGGTGTCTCAACCAAATCCCTTCCCCTGCTCCTCCTCCCTTGTTGTCTGAGCTCCTTATCCCTCAGAAAACGAGAGAGAGAGAGAGAGAGAGAGAGAGAGAGAGGTCGATTCATCTTTCTCCTCATGATGCTCCTTATCCCCCCTCTCCTCAACCTCGTAAAAAAATCACTGCCTCTCCATCTCATCTCCCTTCTAATTGTCTGGCCCTGATGCCCTCCCAGGTTCCTTTTTGTTAAGATTGAAATGCTCCCACAGGAAGCCCGCTGTGGCTCCCCACTACCCTCACACACTCCTTTCTACTTCTCCTCCAGGCTGAACCCATCCCAAAGTACACAAGACCACTGCTATTTCTGCTTCTAATGTGTTCTGGACATTGCTTGTCCATTTCTCATGTTTGATTCTGAATTCTCTGTCCAGCCACACCCCTGCTCAAGAACAGCAAACTGTTCCTATCTTTGACCAAGGACTCCTCATACCCTGCCCACATCCCAGGTTCAGGGAACAGACTAGCTCCCCCAGCCACTTGCCTCTGGTCAAACTCTGTGCTCAGTGCCTGTCCTCTGAAAGCAAGGCTTGTGGACACATGGCAGCCTCAGTCCAGGCCCCTGACTCCAGGCCTCTGCAGGTGAAGCCTCAGACATCTCTGTGCTGATCCCCCCTCCCCCCACCTCCACACACGGGCACACGTTGCCGCTCAGGGGCCTTTAGGGAGTCACAATTCTGTCTCCAGCTTCCTCTGAACAGAGAGCCCATTTTTAATTAAAGTGGAAAAAGAGCTGAAAATCTGTTTGCATTTAATCATCTTGACGACCTTTTTGCTTAAGAGTTTCCAGCTTGGGGGGTGCTGTTGTGGGGGGGGGGTATTTCACGAGGCTGGGCCTGGGTCAGAGAGGAGGAGGGAGAGCCTTTTCCAGGGATGAATAATGGAACAGGAGCAGAGAAGGCTCTGAGTGCCTACTCAGCACTTTGCTGGCAGCCAACTCCTCCAGGAGGTGCCCCCACCCGCACCTGCGTCCCCTCCCGGGGCACCCTGTGGGCTACAGGACTGAGGTCTAGGAAGTAGGAGTAGGTCTGGTAGGGAGGGCCATTTCCCTCACGTTCCAGGTCTGGAAAGGAGAAACTCTTGCAGGACATGTAGGGGGTTTGGGCTGTGCTGGGAGGGGGCTGTCTCCATCTCTTGCTTCCCTGCCCAGGACATTCTCTACATGACTGTGCCCAGGCTGCTGGCGAGATTCTATAGTTCCTTTCTTTGTAGTGAACCCACAGAGTGACTTGAATGAACCCTTCTGCATCCCTCTGAGACTCAGTTTCCCCATATGTAATTGACCTCTGAGAGGTGGCTTCCTCTTCTGAAATCCAAGTCCTGTCCTAGTGTGTGTCACTGGGGATGCTTTGTGCTCTTGTCTTTGATTGGGGAACCCCTTAGACTAGGAGATACCCAAGGTGAATGGGGCAGGGTCTATTCCTCCACCTCAGCCTACCTCCCAGTATAGGTAAGGAGGGTGGTGCTGAAATTTCTCTCCATGTTCCAGAAGCACCTTTTTACTTCCCCCTGGAAAGAGATCACAGTTTCTTCCTCAGAATAGGGCCGCTATCAGCCGAGAGCCCTGCTGCCTCCCCTCCCACAGTTGGTATCCCCCCGGGGCAGAGCTACCTCTTCTCAGTTTGGGATTGGCAGTCAGACAGCAAGTAGAACGGATGGGACTGAGAGAGCTGGTGACCTAGACTTTCTGTTCCTAAAATTGCAGCCCTGACTCAGCAGCCCAGGCCTAGGGGTATGTGAGACTGCAGGTAGATCTCCCTCTCTCCACCTCATTGCTGAGCTCTTTCAGGGTCTTCTCTTCACAGTAGGGGGACTGACCCTTCCATCCTTTTACTCTCCCTGCTTGAAAGGAACCCAGACAATTATACTTGACCCTGCTTCCCAAAAGCTCCAAAGTGGAGATAAGCTCAGGCCTGGGATATCCCTACCCACAGTGATTCCCGTGGGAATCATGCTGGAGCCCAAGGCCTGTCACAGCTCTGGCTCTTATCAGCAGCAGGAAGGCCCCCAAGCCCAGGTCTCCAGTGCAGCAATGCCATCTCACCCCCATCCGGCCTCCAGGCCAGAGTAGCCATCAATAGGAGATAATTGACAGCTCTTGGTGCTCTTGGCCTGTGGGGCACATTCTCATTCAATACCTCTTTGACTCCTCACAAGAACACTGTGAGATGATATCTCTAGTCCATTCTACAAACCAAGAGGCTGAGACTCGGGAGCCCGGAAGGGAACAGGCCCACCGCCACACAACAAAGCAATGGGAGCCTGGCATCTGTGTCTTCTGATGCTTTACCCTTTTATCTTCCTATTTGCTGACTTCATGGTTACAGTCAGGGCACAGTTCTACTCAATTTTTCTTCTTTCTTCCTTCCTTTCTTCCTTCCTTCCTTCCTTTCTTTCTTTCTTTCTTTCTTTCTTTCTTTCTTTCTTTCTTTCTCTTTTCCTCTAATCCAGTGCCAGGATCTCCTACATGCTTAATATCACACTCTTGGCCAACTTCTTCTTTTTTTTTTTCCATTCTTTTTAATTTACATGGGAGTGAGGAGGAGAAAGGAAGAGGTAGATGAAGAGAGGAGAGGTATCATATCATTGCTCTATAACACATGCCCCTGGTGCCATGGTGCTTCTATGTGGTGCCAGGCCTCTCCAATCCAGGACCTTGAACATGGCACAAGCTTTCTTGAATGAGATACCACCTATTAGTCAGTTTTTCTTTTTAAAATGCCTCTACAGTTTTTAGATGCAGCACAAAAAGTAAGAAATAACTGAATCCTTTGGAACAATAGGGCAGTTCTGTGAT
Source organism: Erinaceus europaeus (assembly GCF_950295315.1). Classification (NCBI taxonomy): domain Eukaryota; kingdom Metazoa; phylum Chordata; class Mammalia; order Eulipotyphla; family Erinaceidae; genus Erinaceus; species Erinaceus europaeus. The sequence goes on from NC_080173.1 coordinate 53,991,098, forward strand.
CCTTTAGAGTTGGGAGTCAGAAGGAATTTTCTAGAAGAAGAATACTAGAGGAGAGTATAGGCAGAGATGAGGCCAGAGGCTGGACCAAAGTTTGGGAGTGGTGACTCCCAGAGTTAGCAAGTTTTCCAAGATGTCTCTTCTGTGCTCTTAGAACACAGCTGGGCCCTTCCACTAAAGCCCTGATGTGCTTTCTCTGGGAGTCTCTTCTCCAAGACAAAAAGTGGGGGCAAATCAAGTTCCTACCACCTGTGTTTGAATAAATCCACCACCTATTGTGATTTTTTTTTTTTTTTTTGCCTCCAGAGTTATTGCTGGGGCTCGGTGCCTGAACTATGAATCCACTGCTCCTGGAGACCATTTTCCCCATTTTGTTGCCCTTGTTGTTGTTATTGTTGTTGTTGGATAGGACAGAGAGAAATCGAGAGAGGAGGGGAAGACAGAGAGGGGGAGAGAAATATAGACACCTGCTGACCTGCTTCACTGTATGTGAAGTGATTCCCCTAGAGGAGGGGAGCTAGGGACTTGAACTGGGATCCTTATTCCAGTCCTTGTGCTTCATGCTATGTGCACTTAACCTAGTGTGCTACCTCCCAGCCCCTACCCTTGTGATTCTTCAATAAGAGGTTGGATGCAGAGTGGGTGGGCAGGAAGGGAAGGAAGAGAAGGCTGCAGGTGGGACAGTAGAGGACTCCATCATCATGTCAAAGGAAGAGTGAAGACAACTTTTGAGTCTCAATAGTCCTCAGAGAGGGCAGAGCTGGAGAGATGTTCAGAGGGACTCTTAGCAGATGAGGGAGAAGGTGGGAAGAGGATACTACCTCTGAAACTAGAGGAGCTGGTGGGGAGTGGGGGTGAGGGACACTGGTGAATGGACCCACTTTGTCGCTCCACATAACCTAACTGGACATCAAATTGACCGTTTTCACCCACACCTGTCACTACTAATTCAGTTCAAAAATCAAACCTCATTGACTTCAAGCCTGCCCCAGGCCCCACCCCACCCCTTATTGGACAGACCCTACTTTCAGCCCAGAAGAATCAGCCCAGAGGTAATCACTGCATCATGCTTCAAAGCCACTGAGCCAGCACTCAATTGGGAGTGGGGAGATGGGGGGCAGAGGCAGTGGGTTTCACTTACCTTGCCTGGCTGCCTGCCCAGGGTAGATGGGATCCAGCTGGGGGAAGCCAGCACCTTCTTCTTCCCTTCTTGCTCATTGCCCTTCATCTTTTCTCTGGTTTGACATTGGAACTAGAGGAATAGAGGAGGTAAGGTAGGAAATAGTATAATGGTTATGCAAAAAGACTTTCATACCTGAGGGTCTGAAGTTCCAGGTTCAATCCCTCACACCACCATAAGCCAGAGCTGTGTACTGCTTCGGTAAAAATGATGGTGATAATTTGCCAAAAATAATAATAATAAGGAATAGAGGAGGTGATTTATCTCAAAGCAGGAAGATGGGTGATGCTGAGAGGGTTTTGAAATCAAAAGGTCAGTCAAGAGGTCAAGATCACCCCCGCCCCCAGGATTACCTCAGCTCATCCCAACCCAGTCCTTAAATCTGTTTCTTTTCCCATAGAATGTTAATCTCTGCTCCTCCTCCATGGGACTGCAGCAAGGATCAAAAGAAACAACTGTCTGGGTCTTTGTGTCCATGAAATTTTAGTGCATATGGCTACTCACTGTTGTGAGCACAATCCAGGGTAAGGGTTCTGAATGGAGCAAGAGGGTGGAAAGTATATGGCAAGAGCTTGGGGGGAATGCTGGAGAGTGGAGGGGCAAACCCTTCCACCTTCGACTCCAGAAGATGCAATACCCCTCCAACTACAACTCACAAGCAGAATTGCATTGGTATTCTCTGCATGGAAGAAGGTTCAGGGAGACCTGCTTATGAAAACTGCTGCCCCTCGTGGTGCTGCCTGTCATTTCCCACTTGCTGGACAGCTCCTAAGAGCCCTCTCCATATGCCCTACCACACAGTTGTGGTTGTGAGCACTGAGGACTAGGAATCAGGAAACCGAGAAGAGGGAAATGTTGAAGGATGCTCATGTTTGGGGCCAGATGACACAAACACTAGGAGTTAGGGTCAAGCAAACACAAACCCTCATAAAAACCTCCTCTATTGCTCTGTGGAAAAGGGATAAACCCCAATATTCAGCAGGAGTCCCTGCGTGTGTTCCCGTAGTCGCAAGGGGGCAGATATAGCAGTGGTAGTGAAGATGTCATGGGAATCATGGCAGAGAGATGGGCATGAGTGGGGGAACGTTAGTGGTGGGAGCTGTGGTGGTCTTGGTAGTGACACTGAAGGGAGTGTTATGGTGATAGTGGTCCCAGCAGTGCCAGTATTGGTATACATGGCTATGATTTATGGTCATTATGACCATGGTCATTATGATGGTCATTATGATGGAGGTCATGGTGATGCCAGGGTTGTTATAGGTGGTTTTGATGGTGGTAGTTCCAACAAAAGGAATTCTAATTCCAACTAGGCTGTCTAATATATTCAACTCAAGGTTTTGGTCACATTATAAAAGAATCTTCTGGGTTGGGGAAATAGCATAAAGGTTATGCAAAAGAGACTTCAGTGCCAGAAGCTCCAACATTCCAGGTTCAATTCCTGGCATCACCATAAACCAGAGCTGAGTCGTACTCTGGCTTAAAACACACACACACACACACAAAGGAAACCACATTGTTTTAAAGAATCCTTCAAGGGGGCAGTGTGGTAGTGCAGCAGATTAAGCACACATGACACAAAGTGCAAGGGCTGGAATTAGGATCCCGGTTCAAGCCCCTGGCTCCCCACCTGTAGGGAGATCACTTCACAAGCAGTGGAGCAGGTCTACAGGTGTCTTTCTTTCCCCCTTTCTGTCTTCCAGTCTTCTCTCAATTTCTCTCTGTCCTATCCAACAACAATGACAACAATAACAACAACAATAAACAAGGGCAACAAAAAGGGGAAAAAAAATCCTTCACATCACTATTAAACATACTAGGTCATCAGTACTATGGAGGTGAATGTTTTTGTTCTCTGCTGTAGCCCCAGGACCTGGAGCAGAGTGTGGCATATAATAGGCATTTCAGTTAACATACACTGAATGAGTAAAAGGGGATTGAGTCTCCCCTTTTGAGGAACACTGTGTTACTTTGTTCTTTGCCATTTCTGTTCAGGGTGAGTATTTTTTTTATTATTAATTTCCATTTTACAGAAGAGGAAACTGAGACTCAAAGAAATTGAGGCCCCAAAGTCATATAGGAGTCAGCAATGAGGAGGTGGGCTGTGCAAGCATTCACCGCCAGATCTGGCTGACTCTTCAGCAGCTCCCCTCATCCCCATCCCAGAACACTGCTCAGCTCTGGCTTATGGTGGTTCTGGGGATTGAACCTGGGACCTCAGAGCCTCATGCCTGAGAGTCTTTTCAGATAGCCATTATGCTGTCTCCCCAGCCCTTCTTCAGCACTCTTGCTCCTGGCTCTCTGCTGTCCTCCCACCAGCACTCAACACTGCATCGTGGTCTTGTGCTCTGGCTTAATCATAGAAATCGTGCTAAGAATAGCAACAATTGCTGTTTGTAATTGTTGGAGTAAGGCTTAAATGACCAAGACCATGGAAATTATTAATAAGCCAGGCCCAGCCATGGTAGTGTGGGTCATATTAAATTGTGTTGAGATGGATAACCTTGGCAATAATAGTAACCAGGATCATAAATTAGTAACAGCAGTATTTAAATTAATGCCACGCTGTCGATACCCTCAGTAGTAAGTGGCTCAATGCTGTTGTTAGTACTAATGCTGCCCTTTCCTGCCTCCCTTGAGTTCAGCTGAGAGGAAAGACAGGGCTGTAAAAGCAGTGGGCAGAAGAGACCACTTAGAGGTGCTCCCTGTCCTGGAGAAAGGACCCTTGGGAATCTCTGAAGGGACTGGGATGCCTGGCTTCTTGTACCCAGTCCTGGAGGTGAGGCTTATCCACAGTCATCTGTCATACTGGTGGCTACTTGTTATTCCTGGGACTGACCCTAAGCTTTGTTGGTTATGTGTGTGGGTGGGGACTCACATGGTAGGGCCAGCAAAATAGCTGTGCTGATTTATCATTCATGTAACACAGGTTCAAGTTCATCCCCTACTACAGTGAAAGAAGCTTCAGTGCTATGCCCCCATCTCTATCTTAAAAAAATAAAGTTAATCAGTTAAATTAAATTCAGTGTTGATTCCCCCCCCCCCCCATGAATGTATGGTTAGCTGGTCTTGGAAGTTATACATCAACTGCTAGTGTGTCCTCTTTGCCAGTGCCTTTGACCTCCCCCTTCTTCCTATAATGTTGGAGGGTGGTACTATTTTTTTCAAAGTCAAAACTGAGTTCTACACAGTGTCAAGGTCAGGGTGCAGGCTGGGCTATGCAGACTTCCCTACTTTCCTGTTGCGCTCCTAGAATCGTCTATGTCTGGGAAGCAGGAAAGAGTGGGAACAGGCAGCGATTCTCACCTGCCAAGCCTTCTAGGGCACTCCGAGTATAATCCTGGGACATCTACACAGTGGATAGGCAGGTGGAACACAAGCCTATCCAACTTTGTTTTTTTATTTAAATATTTATTTTTATTATTTATTCGTTTTTGTTGCCCTTGTTTTATTGTTGTAGTTATTATTGATGTCGTCATTGTTGGATAGGACAGAGAGAAATGGAGAGAGGAGGGGAAGACAGAGAGGGGGAGAGAGAGAAAGACACCTGTAGACCTCCTTCACCACTTGTGAAGTGACTCCCCTGCAGGTGCGGAGCGGGAGGGGGGAGGGCTCGAATCCGGATCCTTACACTGGTCCTTGTGCTTTGTGCCACGTGGGCTTGACCTGCTGCGCTACCGACCGACTCCCCCAGCTTCCTTTCTACAGACCTTCATTTAGCACTTACTAGGTACTGGACATTTAAGTAAAAGCTATAATGTCTGCCTGTGTCTAGCTCAGTGGAAATACTCCAGTGAAACCTTTATTGTCAAGGATGCACCTGTGTCTGTATGGACGTATGGTCATTTATATGTGTATGCACTTGTATGAGAGCATGTGAGGGCTTCCTGGGGTGAGAGTACACATGCTCGTGCATGTGTGACTCATAGGTACGTACATGACCACATGTATAGTGAGTGTGCATGCTGAGCAAGCACATAGCGATGTAAAGCGTGCAGACTTACACGAGTACAGGAGGACGGCATGGGCAAATGTGAGCACACAGGTGCACGGATATCTCAGCTTGCTGGTGTCTGTATTATGGGGTTTTTGTGCACTTCTGTGAGCTCTACGAATCCATCTTTTGAGAATTTAAGTGAGGACTTCACCTTGAATGTCCCCGCTGCGGGCCACCCTAGACATTTGTACAGAGAACCTCCTAGACTGGGTAGGGGCAGGGGGCGGGGTGGGGTAGGACTGGGGTGAAGGCTGCGGGCGGCTGGAAGCTTTCTTGCTAATGACAGCTGCGTAAGGAACCGGTGCCTGGAAGAAGCCGAGGTCAGAGGTAGAGGAAGATGGAAGAGTTAACTAGCCGGGGTTGTAGTCAGAGAGGAACAAGAGCCGCCCAGGATGCCCTGGCACCTGAACCCACCGTACCCGGGATTGAGGTGCATAGCTGGGGCCTGGCATTTGGGTACCGGGGCGGAAGGGGGGTGTCTCTGAGTGCCAAGGTTCAGAGAAACCGGGGCCCGGCGTTCGGGCGCGGCTGCCCGCACACCCTCCCTTCCCCGAGGCCGCGGGGCGGGCGGGCGCGGTTCCGGGGCGGGCGGGCTGTGAGGGGAGGAGGCGGGGCCGCCTCACTGGCTTCTTCAAGCCCCGCCCGCCCGCGGTCAGAGCGAGCAGAGCGGCGGCCAGCTCCGGGGGCGGGCAAAAGAGCGCAGCGCAGCCCCATCGGTCAGCGGAGCCGACGGAGCTGGGAGCCGAGCGCGGCTGCGGGAGGCGGGCGAGGAGTGCAGGTGCCGCCGGCTGCGCCATGGACGGACCGCGCCTGCTGCTGCTGCTCCTCCTGGGGGTGAGTGCAGGCTGGAGGGAAGTCCGCTCATTTTGCGGGACTGGAACCCAGGTAGATTCAGGTTTCCACGAGGGAAAGCAGGGCACAATGTCGGCGTCCCAGATGCTAGGGACGTATGGCGGGAGAGGAGCTCCGATGACAGGATGCACGGAGCGGCGTCCAGGGTTGTCAGAGCGCAGAGGCGACCCCGACATTCAGGGCAGAGATGCGGGCAAGAGGGGTGCCGGTCCTCGGGTACCGCTAGGGGTGTGCGTGTGGAGGGGGCTCTCGGATGTCTGGGCTCTTGGGAAGAGCGCGCTTGGATGTGCGGACCTCGCGGAGGTCATCCTTCTGAGCATTTTCATCTCCGGGGGGTAGCGAGAGGGCACTGGGGCCAGGGGAGGAGAAATTAGGATGGGGACGAGTGCTGTGAGGAGGAGCGGAGCTGGGACTGGAGGTCCGGGAGGAAGGGGGTGGAACAATGGGGGAGAAGGTTGGAGAGACTGAAGGCAGAAGAGACCTGGCACCGGACAATGGTGACTGGCCAGACAATGGGGGGGAGGGGCGTCGGAGGGAGAGGTTGGGGACGGTGAAGATAATAGAAGTGGGTTGCAGAAGCAGAAAAGGGACGGCGGTGAGGGAGATGAAAAGATAGAAGCAAAATGCAAGAGGACTGAGCAAGGTGAGCGGAACCTAAAGTGACCGGTCCCGTCTGCTTGCCCAGGGCCAGTAGGGCGAGAAGAGCAGTAGGGCGGAGGCACGGACAGTCCCCGCGCTCGTGGCACACTATTTCTCGCGGCCTCGCCCAGTTAGGGGACTTGCGGTTGGGAAGGGAGTGCCCACTTTGCCGGGGCAAACCCACATCTCCGGTCCTCCCGCATCCCCACCTTCCCGCGACCCTCAGACTCTTTCGACGCAGATTGCCGCGGCTTGAAGCAGAGCTCCCAGACGCGCAGCGCAAAACGTCCCAGCAGCGAGCAGCTCCAGGGCGCAGAAGGAGGCGGCCCGCAGGGGTCGCTGCGGAGCAAGGGATGCGCCCCTCTCCCCTCCCTCCTCCCTAAACTGCTGGCGTGCGGGGCTCTGAACTCCACCCCCCGGGCCCCGGTGAAGTTCAGCGGCCTGAGCATCTGTCCTGCGGCTACCTAGGCTCTGGCTCCTAGGCAGGGGAATACCGCCCCGTCCGGCCCCGCCCCGCCCCGCCCGGCTTTCTATAGAAGCCATTGGCCACTGAACCAGACTGAGGCGCTCAGTCTCCTCCCGTCCGCACTAGCATCTGAGTTCCCACAAGATGTTCAGGTGTGACCTGGTGTGTGGTTGTGAATGGAGAGCCCAGGAAGCTTTGCAGTGGAGAGACCGAGACGCTGCACGTTTAAACGATCTGGCCAGTCCCAGCAAGTTGAGCCAGTCTCAGTTAGTGGTCACCTCGGTCCTCTTTCCTCTTCATACTCATAAAGCGGACAGTTGTGGCCGGTCAGCTCCGGACAAGAGCTGCGTTTCTCATGGTGGGGGGGGGGGGTAGGGAAGGCAGGCTTGCTACCGTCCCTAGAGTTAGGCCGGGGACGGGGGCATGGAGGGAGGTTGGGGTGAGCAGAGATCCTTTCTGAGCGCTGGCCCCACTCTCTGCAGCTCAGCTCCTGGAGCTGTCAGTACTTGTGGCTTCTTTGGGAGAAACTGGACGCGTTTTGCAGACTAACTTGGAGGGTAGAGATGCTTCTTGCCCGAGAGGAGGCTGGGTGGCGTGAGAGGTGGGGTGGATGGGACTAGCAATGGAGACTAGCGCAGGGCTCGAGGTCTGGGCAGCACCAGAGAAGAGGCGAGGAAGGAGGGAACTGGGTGTGGAGGGCCTGGGAGCTCCAGTACCTGCTGTCTGCGCCCCGTCCCGCCCCGCCGCAGGACCGCTCGCTCCTGGCTGGCTCCACACGAGTTTCTTACTGGGCCGCGGCGAGAGAGTGCTGAAACCAGAGCGCATCCCGACGGGTCTGCAGGCGGGCCGTGCTGGTAATGGAGGCACTTTGTCATTCAGACGTCTGTAACCGGAGCCGCCGGCTGGCTAATACGCCTAATAGGGATGCAGCCGAGGCAGCAAATGAGAGGACGCGAGCGGCTGTACTGGGGAGACCACTCCCGGGCTCAAGGGGTCCCCCCCACCCGGTGTACCGGCCCGCTCCAGTTCACGCACCTAGGTTCTTGGGGGGGGAGCGGGGGGAAAAGTGTGCAGGGTGAGGGAACGAGAATAGTGGTATTTGTTGAGTGCCTACTATGTGCACTGCCCTAGGTTATTGTTTTTTTTTGCGCTATTGAATCTTTCCAAGGTCCCAGCAGAGTATCTAGTAATTTCCATTGTATAGTTCAGGGAGCTGAACCTTCCAGACTTTCAGGCACAAAACAAGGCTCCCTCGGTTACTCAGCAGGAGCTAAATGGCTAGTAGATCTTTGGAAGCCAGGATACTTGGCTTGGAGCTTACTTTAAAAAAAAAATTAGACTGAGGCAGAGATAGAGGGAGAGAGAGAGAGCGAGAGGGAGAGAGACCACAGAACTGGAGTTTCCTTCAATGCAGTGGGAGCTAGACTCAACCTGAGTCATGCACAGGGCAAAACAACGCACTGTCCAAGTGAGCGGTTTGACCAGCCCTAGAGCTTACTATTTCCTCTCTGTTAGGCTCCACCCCTAGCTTTCTAGATCACAAAACCTGAATGCTGCTGGCCCTGGAGATTAGATACTTGTCTTATGCCCCTTTACTACAGATTTAGAACAGAGACCCCCTCCCCTTCCTTAAACTCCCGCCCATTAATAATTAGTAATTAGTTCGGGGGGGGGGGGGGCTGTGGCAACGCATGGGTCAGGACCTGCCCAGATTTTTATTTGGCCCTCCATGTCTGAAAACCTCAACCCTATGGTACCAATTCATAGTCCTGTTCACCTCTGCTATAGATGTGAATAGTTAGGGCTCATCATTCTGAAGCATTCATACACTTTCAACTATTCTGGTGTGGTATTCTGTTCAATTTAAAAATAGTGTCAACGTTCTTTAAAAGTAATCTAAGTGTATATTCACTAAAATGTCTTGAAATGGGAAAAATAATTGTAAACATTCTCAAAAGTGGGGTAAAGTCCATCAAGTTGAAAATTAGGGCAGAGGAGGTAGCATAAGGGTTATGCAAAAGGGCTTTCATGCCTGAGGCCCCAAGGTCCCAGGCTCAATCCCCCACACCACTGTAAACCAGAGCTGATCAGTACTCTAGTAAAAATAGATAAGTAAATAAAATGAAGAAGTGCACTAAACTTGTTTATCTTGTAAATCTCAAGCAAATGCATTTGGCTTTTTGGTAAATTAATTATTTTAAGGCAATTGACCTGAGTCCTGGGCATCCCTCTTGCTTTGAAGTATTTTACCCCTTAGATCTAGAGAGGGTGTGGCAAGGACGGTTTATCAGGTGACTTTTAGCTGAGTGACCACTTTGTATGCATGCCTCAGTTTCCCTGTCTGTCAGAGAGAGTGAGGGCATTTTGACATCTGGAAAAGCTGTCTTGGGTGATATTTCTTCCTCCTTGTGGGATGGTGATTCCCCACAGAGGTCAGAGACCATGTCCCATTGAAAACCCTTAGCTTAATGCTCAGTCAATAGTTGCTGAATTAATTAACTTTTATTCTTTGGCCCTTGTGCCTCTTTTGGACTCTCTGTGTATAAATCTCACCTCATCTTCATCTTGCCCCTGAATCTTTGATGGTTTCCTTTCTTTGTGGCTGGCCAAACTCTCCCCTCCTTTCACCCAGGAATAGCAGCTCACTTTTTCTAAGACATTTCTCTGATAAGCAATATTTATCAAACTCCTGATATACACCAGATACATTTATATGTTATTTCATTTTTTCCTTTAAAAAAAAACTTATTTAAAATTTTTTTCTATATTTATTTTTCCTTTTGTTCTCCTTGTTGTTTTATCGTTGTAGTGGTTATTATTATTATCACTGATGTCATTGTTGTTGGATAGGACAGAGAGAAATCAAGAGAGGAGGGGAAGACAGAGACGGGGAGAGAAGGATAGACACCTGCAGACCTGCTTCACCACTTGTGAAGCGACTCCCCTGCAGGTGGGGAGCCAGAGGGCTTGAACCAGGATCCTTATGCTGATCCTTGCGATTCCCACCATGTGTGCTTAACCCTCTGCACTACCACCCAACCCCCCAAAAAGTTATTTTTAATGAAGGAGAGAGATACACAGAGAAAGAAAAAACAGAGCACTGTTCATGGTGGTGCTTGGGATTGAACCTGGGGCTTCTGATGCCTCAGGCATGAGAGTCTTTTTAAAAAAACATTTACTTGGGGGTCAGGTGGTAGCGCAGCGGGTTTAAGCACATGTGGCCTGAAGTGCAAGGACTGGAGTAAGGATCCCGGTTCAAGCCCCCGGCTCCCCACCTGCTGGGGGGGTCGCTTCACAAGTGGTGAAGCAGGTCTGCAGGTGTCTATCTTTCTCTCTTCCTCTCTGTCTTCCCCTCCTGTCTAGATTTCTTTCTGTCCTATCTAACAACAACAACATCAGTGGCAACAATAACAACAAGGGCAACAAAATGGGAAAAAAATGGCCTCTAGGAGCAGTGGATTCACAGTGCAGGCACCGAGCCCCAGCAATAACCCTGGAGGCAAAAAAAAAAAAGATTGCATATTTATTCAGTAGGACAGAGAGAAATTGAGTGGGGAAGGGGAGATAGAGAGTGAGAGAGAAAGAAAGACACCCGCAGCACTGCTTCACTGTTAGTGAAGTTTCCTCCCTGCAGATGGGGATGAGGGTAGGGGGGCTTGAATCCAGGTCCCTGTGCATTGCAATGTGTGTACTCAACCAGGTGCACCACCACCTGGTCCCAGGCATGAGAGTCTTTTGTACAAAAATGTTTTCCACTCAGCCCTCATCTCATTTTCACAGTTAACAACCCAACCCAACCCAACCCAATATTTTAGCTAGACAAGTCAATGCTTAGAGAGATTGAAGATTTACCCAAAATAATATGGTATGAGGCAGCAGACCTGGGTTGTTTTGAAATACAAAATAAAATAAGCAAAGGAAACACATGGTTACTAATTACATGGTTTCAACTCCCTATACAAGGCTTAGGAGAGAGAATAGAGGGCGAGACTGCAGCAGGGAGAACATGCTTCAAGAAAGAGGAGGGAGTCGGAAAGTGTAGTGGTTCATGAAGCCACTGAGCCAGCCACCACTTGCATTAAAAGAAGGTATAGGGAATTGGCGCAGCGGGTTAAGCGCAGGTGGTGCAAAGCGCAAGGACCGGCGTAAGAATCCTGTTTCAAGCCCCCAGTTCCCCACCTGCAGGCAATTGAAGCAGGTGAAGTAGGTCTGCAGGTGTCTATTTTTCTCTCCCCCTCTCTGTCTTCCCCTCCTCTCTCCATTTCTCTCTGTCCTATCCAACAACGATGGACATCAATAACAACAACAATAATAAATACAACAGTAAAACAGGGCAACAAAAGGGAATGAATAAATAAATATATTTAAGAAAGAGAGGGTTAGAGGTAGATAGCATAATGGCTATGCAAAGAGACTTTCATGCCTGAGACTCTAAAGTCTCAGATTCAATCCCCTGCACCACCATAAGCCAGAGCTGACAAGCATTCTGGTAAGAAAGAAGGAAAGAAAGAAAGAAAGAAAGAAAGAAAGAAAGAAAGAAAGAGAGAGAGAGAGAAAGAAAGGAAGGAAGGGAGAAAGAGAGAGAGAGAGAAAGAGAGAGAGAGAGAGAGAGGGAGGGAGAAAGAAAAAGAAAGAAAGAAAGAAAGAAAGAAAGAAAGAAAGAAAGAAAGAGAAAGAGAGAAGGAAAGAAAGGGTTATATGGTGGTCCGGGATGTGGTGCAGTGATAAAGCTCTGGACTCTCAAGCATGAGGTCCCGAGTTCAATCCCTGGCAGCACATGTACCAGAGAGATGTCTGGTTCTTTCTCTCTCTGCCTATCTTTCTCATAAATAAATAAATAAATGGAGTGTATGTTTCCATACCACTTGTGACTACCATAAAGAAACCCTTAACTTCCCATAGCCCAGGTCTCTACTACCCATGGCCAAAACCCACCATGGAAGCTAGAAAGACCTCAGAAAAGAAAAAAGAGGGACCCTGAGACATATGAGTGGCACTCATGCAATGCTTAGAGTAGCCCTAAGAGCCAGGTGTTGTCATGAATGAGGAGATGAGACACAGGAATTCAGGTGAGAATGATAAGCCAAAGTTCAGGACAGTAGAGACCAGGGGTTGGTTGAATCCAAGGTCTTGCACATGCAAAACATACACTCTCCCACTGGGCTCCAACCTGACTGGAGCTCACACTTTTTTACTCAGAGCACTGCCCTCTCCTGGCCCAGATCCTGCTTACACTCATTTATCCCCCTTGCTACCAAGTCTGGTTCCAGTTTCTGAAGCTTCAGCTCCACCTAGTAAGTTAGAGTGCTGGGGAGGGGCTGCTCAGTTTACTCTGGTAGCAGCAAGAATTGACAACTGATATCTTGACAGGATGGGAGAAGGCAGAAAAAAGCCCAACCTAAAAATAACAAAAAGCTGACAAGGAAAACTCAAAGACACACAAGTATGGTAATTTGGGATAAAGAACACGAGAGCTTCACTGCACCGCAGCCCAGAATAATCATTGGTGTAAATATTGAGTCCCTGAGTCATGAGGGAATCGGGAAGGTGTGTTTCAGAGAAAAAGTGCAGCCACTAGGGTTAAAGTGAAAATGCAAAGGTTGGACTCTCAGGAAAGTGAACTTTCCAGAAAGTCACTCCCCCAAGTTGCAGTTAACTGAGGGCATATATTACTGTCCTGTTAGTAAATTCCATTAACATACATACATGTTAGGTCCCTACTATGTGCCAGGTACTGTGTTCAACCCTGGGGCAGCCACAGTCTTGCCCTTGGGGAGCTGACAAGGTGGGGAGGAGGTGAACTCTGTAAAGTGTCAGATCAGACAAGAGGGTGAACAGAGGGAACTTGGACTCTGTAAAGTGTCAGATCAGACAAGAGGGTGAACACGGGGGAACTTGTCACAGGGCAGTTCTGTCCCATCTGGCAGAGGTGGCAGCCACAGGACCACTTCTTCAAGGAAGGCACATCTAAGCAGAGCTCTTAAGGATGAAAAGAAATTCAAACAGACTCTTCTGAAGTCTGGATGGGCAACTGGGATGGATGGGGGGGGTGCATCTGGAGCCTCCCCCTCAACAAGGCTTGTGGTCTACAGATGCTCCCAGCACTGTGAGCTCCTGCCACCTGGTAGGAGATACACAAGCCACCACCTCCCCACCCCCATTCTGCCTGCACCCTCCCCACTGCTCTGAGAACCACAGGCTGCCTCCTAGACTCATCTAACCTGTCCATCCTCCTGCTTCCATCATACTCTAGTGAGAATTCAGGATCTAGTCACTGTGGAAATGACCCTGCAAACTCCCCTGGTCCCGTGACCCAAGAACCCAAACTTCCTTTCAGCATGAAATGGGAGCAGCATGGTCTGGGGCCAGGGAAACAGGCTTTGGAATTTTATTAGACATTATGATTTTTTTTTAAGAACAGAAATATAAAGCAAACTGCCAGCAGCCCCTTCCTCTAGGGAATCTGGTGCTAAACCATTCCATCCATAAGCAAAGATGCCTAGGCGGCAGGAATCTGACTCCCCTTTCCCCTGGTTCCCACTGGCTGCATGGGGGGCAGGAGGAGGGGAGGGCTGGTGGCTGGAAATCAAACCCTGGCGGAGTGAAGCAGGACTCCTGGGTAGGGAGAGCAATCACTTTCTCATCATTTATAACAGGCAGCTCTTTCTCCTGTCTTGGCGCCAGCCGTGTGAGCGGCCAGTCCTTTGCTCAGGCCCTGAGCTGTCTCCATGCCTGTCAGTGCCAAGATGAAGACTCAGAGAGAGAGAAAGCAGGGCAGGGCAGGACTTCTGGGGCAGGCAAGTCCTAGACCCAAGACATTACTCCCCTCTGTTTGCTTGCTATTATTTTATGTATTTATGAGAGAGAGAGAGAGAGAGAGAGAGAGAGAGAGAGAGAGAGAGAGAGCGCTTGCCCTGCATCACTCTGGCACATGTGATATGGGGGATCGAAGTCAGGACCTTATGCTCACAAGTCAGATGCTCTACTCATTGTCCCGCCTTCCAGGTTGCTGCTTTCCATTTTGGGTACAGAGCCCTCCTTTTCTGTATCTAGTCTGTGGAATGGTAGAATTAAGGATCTGAAGTATGGCCCTGCTAGCTTTTGTTAGAAAAAACGCTTCCCCTCAGGACTGAAACAGGTGTGCAGCTTACCAGCAAAGTTCCTTTTGGGCTAGGTTTCAGTTCCTACCGGCCCCCTTGGCCTGGAGCCCTGTGCAGGCTGCAACCTGTCCCTTCATGATGCCTTGCCCAAGGCCCCCCCCCCACCCCCCCACCCCCCCCCGCTGGCCTCAGGCCACCTTCCCCACAGGGTACATCCTTGGTTTGGGGGGAGTTGCTTTAATCCCAAGCTGACCTTTGCATTGGGCTGGTGTCCCAGGCTGTGACCTCAGCCCCCAGCAGCCTGCAGCAGTGCTCTGCCCCACACAGCCTGTCTTCCCCCAGCTTTGATGTGCATAATGCCTCCCGGTGAGCTCATGCTAGCCCACATGGTTCCAATAGAGCGCTTCAGGAGGGGGTGTTTGATCCCCCCAGCAGCCATCCCCCTGCCTTTCTCTTGCTCATTCTGACCTTCTGTTCTCCCCACACCCAGGGGTCCCTCAGTGAGGCCAAGGAGGCATGCTCCACAGGCCTGTACACCCACAGCGGTGAGTGCTGCAAAGCCTGCAACCTGGGTGAAGGTGTGGCCCAGCCCTGCGGAGCCAACCAGACCGTGTGCGAGCCCTGCCTGGACAGTGAGTAGGGGTGCAACCCGGGGAGGGCTGGGCTGGAGGGGGGATGACACCCAGCACATGCCTTATAAGGACACTGTCTTCTGACAGGGTGTCCTACCCAGTCAGGGAGGCCCAGGGCGGAGTGGATGAAGGAAATTTGCAGATCCTATGGAGAGGCCTAGTGGAAGAGTGTGGCCTCATGGGGAGGAGTAGCTGCCACTAGGACCAGCTGAAAATATCATTTGTGTTGCAGAATCAGTGGCTACAACTTACTATGTCTGGGGGAGGGGGAGCATACAATCCTGGCTGCCCAGGAGGCTGACCTTGGGGGACTCCTAGAGGGTGTGGCTACCCTCCTCCCAAGCTCTGCCCAAGGAAGCTTTCCAGAGGCTCTAGGGATGGGGCCTGGAGCACCCTCAGCTACCATAGGGAGACTACCTACCTGAGACTTCCTTGGGGGCCAGAGATTCATTTTCTTTCTTTCTTTTTTTAAATATTTATTTATCCCCTTTTGTTGCCCTTGTTGTTTTATTGTTGTAGTTATTATTACTGTTGTTATTGATGTCATCATTGTTGGATAGAACAGAGAGAAATGGAGAGAGGAGGGGAAGACAGAGAGGGGGAGAGAAAGACAAACACCTGCAGACCTGCTTCACCTCCTGTGAAGCGACTCCCCTACAGGTGGGGAGCTGGGGGCTCGAACTGGGATCCAGTCTTTGAGCTTTGCACCACATGTGCTTAACCTGCTGTGCTACCGCCCGACCCCCCTAGAGACTCATTTTCTAGACTCCCACCCCAAACTTCTCCAACCTGGACCCTATGTCTCCCAGATGGGACCCCACTTCCTTCTTCTTTTTTTTGTCTCCAGAGTTATCACTGGGGCTCGGTGCCTGCACTATGAAACTGCTGCTCCTGGAGGCTGTTTTTCCCTTTTGTTGTCCTTGTTGTGTTTGTTGTTATTATTATTGTTGTTGTTGTTGTTGTCATTGCTGTCATTGTTGGATAGGACAGTGAGAAATCGACAGAGAAGGGGAAGACAGACAGGGAGAGAGAAAGATAGACACCTGCTGACCTGCTGACCTGCTTCACTGCTTGTGAAGCCACCCCCCTGCATGTGGGGAGCTGGGGGCTTGAACCAAGATTCTTACGCCACTCTGTGTACTTTGCACCATGTGTGCTTAACCCACTGCACTACAAGGCCCCCAACACACACACTTCCTTCTTTCCAAAGCACAGGAGAGGAAAGTTCTGACCTCTGGTGAACAGGAGAAAGACAGGACTGGAGTACAACCCAGAGCACCTAGCAGGAATCCTCCCTCTCCCTTCCTCCCCCCCTCCTGCCCCTATCCCCCTCCAGCTGCACAAACAGGCCACCTTTACAAGCACACTTTATGAGATGGAGACCCCAGCGGACTTTCCTTCTCTCCTCAAAACGTTTCCACAAGGAAGCCCATTAAGCTGCTGCCTTCATTCTCTGCCAAAAAAGGAAAGACCACATTTTCCCCACCTCCTAAAACCCTCTCCCAGGAGTCTTCCGTTAATTCTCTGTGTTTGCCCATATCTAGGGCCCTCCCCGGTGTGACACACCTAGCTCCCTGCCACCTCCCAGCCACACTCCCACCAGCCAGTTCCCAGTATATATACAGTGTATATATAAACAGGATGCCTCCATTGGCTGTTTATGTTTGAGATCCTTCCTGATGTCTGACCACATCCCTGTCACCTACTTGTCACCTCAGAGGGCCCCGCTTTTACACAATTCCTGCTTTACAATGGAGTTGCATGTATCTATCACTGTGCCAAGACTAGAGAAATAATGCTCAAGTTTACAGAGAAAGAAAAAATTTAGGTTGAGCAAAATGCCTGATTCACATAGCCAATAAGCAATGCAGTTAGGTTTTGAGTTCAGATCTGTTGTATCACCAGAAAAGAAACACAGAGGGGCTGGTAGAGCACACATATTACCATGAGCAATGACCCAGGTTCAAGCCTCTGTCCCCATCTGCAGAGAGGAAGCTTCACGAGTGGTGAAACTGTGCTGCATGTGTCTCTCTTTCCCTCACTATCTCCCTTTCCCCTCTGTCTCTACCCAAAATAAGTAAATTAAACAAATATATATGAAAGAAAAATACAGGAGGTGGCACTGCCAGCACTAATTCAGAAGGGAAGCCCTCCTCTGGGCCCTTGGCTGTCTTTTCTCCCCCTCCACCCCCCTCAACTGCCCAACTGTTGCTCCTTTCACTTCTCTCAGACATTTCTGCCTTTGCTCCACCATCCTCACCCCAACCCTAAGATAATGTTCCCCCATGTTCCCTCTTGTCCTTTGATGCCTTTGGAGATGGCTGAGAGCAGACTCTGTGTTCAGGGCTCCACTGTCTTCCAGTGGGATCCTGGTCTCTCAACTTTGGTTTCCACATTCTGAGCACTCTCTTGCTCTGGATCTCAGGTTCCTCAATCCGTGCTCTCTCCTTGCCTTTGGAACAAGGCTGAATCCTCCCTGATTATAGCCGGCAGAGTTCTCCACCCTGGGCTGGAAGGGTCCCATGTCTTTCTCCTCCTGCTCGAGGAGGAGAGGACCCTGGCCTCCCCCAGCCTTCTTGCCATTGTTCTAAAGCTCACACTCATTAATTAGGAGAGCATGAGTCAGGCAGCTTGGAAATCTCCCCCTTGATGCCATTTTAAAGGGCAGGGAACTAGATAAACAGTTCCTTCTTGCTTTCTAGCTTCAGTCCCTCCTAATGGACTGAACTTTCTTGCCTGGAGTCCCACCCCTACCCTCAAGAGCCAAGCCTAGTAGCGTCATGGGTGGGCAGTTCTTCTGTGGAACCCTAGGCACACCCACACTGGCCACACCTGAGCCCTCAGCTGTGCAGAAGGGAATGGAAGGGCAGCCCAGGCGGATGGCTCCTTAGTGAAGACCAGCCATGCCCAGGCTGGGTTCAAAGCCTAGTTAAGGCCTCCGGGGAGGGCTGGGCGGAAAC
This sequence comes from Erinaceus europaeus, assembly GCF_950295315.1. Taxonomy (NCBI): domain Eukaryota; kingdom Metazoa; phylum Chordata; class Mammalia; order Eulipotyphla; family Erinaceidae; genus Erinaceus; species Erinaceus europaeus. The sequence goes on from NC_080173.1 coordinate 54,008,918, forward strand.
CACGCTCAGATTATGGCTTAATCATGCTGGGAATAAGGTGCAGGGCTGGAAACTCGATAAAAGAATTTGCCAGGGCTTTGAGGCCTAGCAGCTGGCCCCCCTCCTTAGTCCGCCGCCACTGGCTTGCACAGATTAGAAATCAGACTCAAGGGAAGGGGGGGTGAGACTAAAAGACCTGGGAAGGGTTACAATGGGGAGAGGGGGAAGTTCCAGGCCCTGTATCCCAAGTGCCCAAAGGGTTGGCAATTAAGCTCTCTTTGTCCTTCCCCATCAATCTGCCCCGTCCCCAGGTGTAACCTTCTCGGATGTGGTGAGTGCCACTGAGCCATGCAAGCCATGCACCGAGTGTGTGGGCCTGCAGAGCATGTCGGCACCGTGCGTGGAGGCTGACGACGCCGTGTGCCGCTGCGCCTATGGCTACTACCAGAATGAGACCACGGGCCGCTGCGAGGCGTGCCGAGTGTGCGAGGCAGGCTCCGGCCTCGTGTACTCGTGCCAGGACAAGCAGAACACGGTGTGCGAGGAGTGTCCCGACGGCACGTACTCAGACGAAGCCAACCACGTGGACCCGTGCCTGCCCTGTACCGTGTGCGAGGACACCGAGCGCCAGCTGCGCGAATGCTCACGCTGGGCCGACGCAGAGTGCGAGGGTGAGCAGAGAAGGGGGAAGGGGGAAGGGGCAATGGGCAGCTCTCTGACCTTGAGCCCACGCCCACCTTTCCTGAAACTGCAGGAAACTCCTGAAAGAGGTGGCTCTCCATGGGTCCTTCTCATCTTTCATTTATTTCCTTCTTTGGGCAGAGCGTCTGGAGAGCCCTTAGCTGTGAGCCCAGTACTCTGCTGCTACATCCTAGCACGTTTTCCAGGGTTTTATTAATTTGTGGCTGCCAGCCAGGTATTGGATGGGGCAGAAGAGAAGCAGCTCAAAACTGCCTGCTGTGTCCAGAGCACAGTGAGGGCAAGTGTGAGACCCGAGACTGGTGTTCTTTCTTTCCTTCTTTCTCTCTTTCTGTTTAATTTATTTTTATTAGTGATTTAATATTGATTTACAAATATGAGATAACAGGGGTATGATTCCACACTGTTCCCAACACCAGAATTCTGTGTCCCCATTCCCTCCACTGGAAACTGTGGTAGTTCTCCCAAGGTCACAGATATGAATTGACTTATATATATATATATATATATATACCCATTGAGACTGGCTTTCTTAACAGCAAGTGGTTTGAAGACCCTCAGGCTCTGGGACCCTTTAACTCTGAGGCCTGGTCTGGGTAATTTATGACTCTGGGGCCTGGGATCTGCCCTGTCACTTGAGTCTGAGTGCTGTTACTTAGGGACAGCCACTCCTGTCTCTGGGCCTCAATTTCCTCACTGGTCATGGAGCAGAGAGCGTTTTGATTTGTGGCATTGCTGGAGGGTCAGCGGTCTTGGTTAGCTTTTACCCCAGTGAGGGATGAAGGTGGACAGACATATAAGGAGATTGTGGGGTGCAGAGGCTTTGGGACAGAGAATGACAGGGAGCAACAGGACTGGGGCTCCAAAGCCCAACTGCACAAGAAGGGTGCTGAGTGTTCTCACCTTAGCCAGGCTTGGGGCCCTGGGGAGAAGGAGCAGATCCTGGGGTGGGAGGAGGAGGAAGCACCATGGCTGCCAGACTCTTTTTTTTTATTTAAATATTTTATTTATTTTATTTTTGAGAGAGATGCAGAGAGAAAAAGAGAGAAACACCAGAGCACTGCACAACTCTGGCTTGTTATGGTGTGGGGGATTGAACCTAGAATTTTGGAGCCTCAGGTATGAAAGTCTCTTTGCATAACCATTATGCTATCTACCCCCGCCCTGCTGCCACTCTTTGGTGTCTGATGTTGGTTGACACCAACCTGGGTCACTTAGCTTGTTCCCTTGGGAACCTAACCCTTAAGGCACCCTCATGATGAGCAGTACAGTGCCTCTTCTAGTGAGTCCCGACTCTGTCTGGGAGAGAGCCTTTGCCCCAACTTGATGAAGGATACTCTCTGTACCTCATTCTAAGGGACACCCCCACCCCCATTCTGATGGGGATAACACAGTTCCACTTTGGTCTCCAGTGAATAGATCTCTGGCACACCCATGCCTTCCTCCCGTGATCTCAGGCACAGGGAGCTCAGGGTGGAGAGGGCTGCTGAGCTGGGCAGAGGCCAGATATATGTATGAAGGAGTGGGGGGTGGGGGCAAGGGATGAGCTGCAGAACATGGAGGTTCCCTTGGCAATTGCCTAGGGCCAAGAGACAGGCAAGTGGCGTCAGGAGCAGGGTAGAGCAGGGAGGGCGGTTCAGCTGCCGGCAGCAGGCAGGTGGCACAATTCCTCGGACAAGTCCAGACCAGCTGGTGGGGCTTTAGGGGTGAGGTTAGAGCACGGAAAGATGGTGGCTGGGGGGAGGGGTGAACCCTGCCTTTTGGGGCATTCACTGATTCCTCTCAGATGCCACCCTACTTTCCTAGGCACCCTGAAGGAGAAGGGTGCCTCCCCTCTCCCCAGCACCCTTTAGTTACCTGGTTACCCCTCTCTCTTTTCATTCCAACCTCCAAGGGTTAGATGTCCGCTTCAGGCCAGACGGACCCATCAGGAAATGGATTTTGTTTCTCTTGCCTCCCTCCCCTCAAGAGTATTGTGCTTTCTTGCATGTACTTTCAGGTGTCAACATGGTGACTCACCCACATTTCAGGGGCACAAATCCAAACCCCCTTTGCCCCAGTGAAGTTTAGGTTCAAGAGTATCCGAGTCCTTCTTTCCACCCCCAAGTTTTAACAGCTCCCATTCCGGAAATGGCTGTCAGGACCTGCCAAGGGCTTAGCGGGTTGGAATGCTAGTGGACACAGCTACATCTGGATCTCATCCTCACCACCTCCCATCAAAGGGGCTTGGAGAGATGAGGGGAAATGCCCTGGATAGCATTGTCTTCAGCCAGCTCTGTCTTTTGCCACCTTCTCTTAGTCTCTGTGATGGCCAGACTTTCTGACAAATCCCTAACCCCAGCACATACAATGCACACATACACACCACTGGTCTGGTGTCCTGCCCTGTGAATTGCATCTCTGCTTCAGGCCTTGGGCTCCCCTTCCACTTACCCTGTTCCCTAGCAGTCCCAAACTTCTCCCCAGAGATCTCTTACTTCTAATGCCTTATCTAGGAGCTGCCACAAGACAGGGTTGTGTCTCCTCCACTTCCTGTTCCACTGCCTCCATCCATTCCCAGGACTGAGGTGGGGGAAGGGCAGGATGGGGCAGCAGATGTTGCTCCCTCCCCACTGCCAGTCAAATAGATTCCAGACTCACATCTGGGGGCCTTCCCCCTCAGAAGGTGTTGAAAATAGGGGCCTTTGAAGCATCTTCATTTTGAACCAAGGAGGCTCAGGAAACCAGTGGGCAGCTTGGGTGGGCAGACTGGGTGGGGCTGAGCTGGGGAACTGAATGCCCTCCCCTTTACCCCAGTGGCATGTCCCATTTGAGTCCCTTCCCTGCCCCAGGCGTGGGAAGTGAAGACAGAAGTAATAGACAACTTTGCCCAGACAGGTACCCCCAGGCCATCCAGGGTCCATGGCCCCTTCAAGGTGGCAGAATGGAAAATCCCACCCACTGGTGCCAGGAGAGGCTGCGTCTCTTGCCAGCGAAGCTGGCAATGCCCAGCTGGCACGAGAGGCCCAAGGTGGGTGGTATGGCAGTCTCCCTCCCCTGAGGCAGTGGGCAGTACCAGCTATGTGGGTCCCCTCTCCACCAGCCAACTGCTCCTACCCATGCTGGGCCCTAGCTAGCTGGCACTGTCTTCTCTGGGTGGCAAGATCTGGTGTGGGGACCACGTGGGGCAGGAAGCAGAGGCTGGTCACTGTCCAAGGACTGGCTGGAGGGGAGCAGCCAGTTGGGCACCCCCCATCCTTCCTGAGCCTGGAACTAGGACATCAGAGACTATAAAGGAGGGCAGTGTGGGGAAGGGTGGATTCTGCCCAGATCTGAATACCCTCGTCCTTCCTTAGGACAGGGGGATTTGGGGTGACCTGAAGTGACCCGAAGCCCCAGAACAGTTCCAGCATTTCTCTGGAGTGATTCCAGCTAGAGGCTTCTTGGGACTTGCCCTTTCTCATTCTCTCTCTACATGTAGCCCCTCGATAGGCCTCTAGTACTGAGGAGAAACCAAATAGGAGTCTTGGCCACAGCTGTCCTGCCCTGTCAGACTGCTTAGATACGATTTCTCTTAGTGTCCCCATTCTCTAGATGGGGAGATTGAAGTCCTGCCTGAAAGTTGAGGGGATTGAGCCAAAGTCATATAAGAAGCTGAAGGAGACTCCTGTCTCTAGGTTCCCACATCTCTGTTCTTAAAATGTCACCACACACACCATCCCAGCCCTCACCCTGTGCAGACTGCTGGGCACACAAGTACCTAGAGTGAGGTAGGGGGCACTGAAAGGGGGACAGAGCATAAGAGGAGGGGTCTGGAGGGATCGGGTCCTCACTGCGATAGCCTTTTCTCCCAGAGATCCCTGGCCGCTGGACCACACGGTCCACTCCCTCAGAGGACTCCGAAGGCACACTCCCCAGCACCGAGGAACCTGAGATGCCTCCAGATCAAGATGTCCTAGCCAGCACAGTGGCAAATGTGGTGACCACAGTGATGGGCAGCTCTCAGCCCGTGGTGACCCGAGGCACCACCGACAACCTCATCCCCGTCTACTGCTCCATCCTGGCCGCTGTGGTCGTGGGGCTGGTGGCCTACATCGCCTTCAAGAGGTGAGAGAGTGGGCCCAAGGGAGAGAGGGTGAGGCCTTTGCTCACTGGAAGGTGGAGGTGGGGCTTATGACAGTATTTCCCTGAAAATTCATCTTCCTTTGAACTCACTTCCAAACCGAACCCTCCCTGAATCTTTTGCCATCAGCTGCCCCACCCCAGGGCACAGGAGGCCAGCAGAAGATAGAGAAGGAGTGTTCCTTGTCCTGTCCCCGACTCCCACACTGCTCCCCACTGCCTCCTAGTCAGTTAAGCACAGTGCTTTTATTATCTTTCCTTCCTCCTTTCCTTTCTTCCTCCTTTCCTTCTTTACCGGCATGTCCTCTCCCTTCCCTCTCTCTGAACCCCAGGTTATCTGGATACATGGTGTCTCTCCCTTCCTTGTCACCCATGGGATCCCACAGCCCTCACATCCAGAAACACAGCAATGTGAAAACCCCTGGGAGGCACTTTACATGTTCAAGTGCCTTTTCCATTCTTTAACAAGAAAATCATCAAAGTAATACATTCTTGTTTGGCAATATGCAAACAAGACCAAAGTCTTTTAAAACAAAAAGTAAAAAAACCCTTTTATCTCCCCAGTCTCTACCCCTCTCCCCATCAGGCTCTGGAATGGATCCTTCCCAGTTGTTTTTTGAGCACTTACAAATACACATATATTGACCTTTCTGTACATAAATGCACATTCTTTTTTAAGAGTCAATGGGATCACACTTCATAGTCTACAGGTTTTTCCCCCCTTAGTCTCCCTCGGGAGGGCTTTCTTTAAGACATATAGATTATCTGATCATTTGTAACCACTCATTCAATAATATGGATGGGACATAATGTAGTCCACCAGCCTCTCATTGATGTTGTTTTTAGTTTTTTTCTTATTGCTTATAATAGCAGAGGAAATCCTTGTGTTTAGTCCTGCACACATGTGGGAGTGCTCTAGGACAGCCCAGGAAAAGTGGGGCTCCTGGGAGGTCTTGCACTTGTGCTCTGCTCACTGCCTGAGCATGTACCCAGCCTGGGCCGTTGGGTAGAACCTTGGGCACTGTGTCTGGGAGTGAGGGGTGAGCATCTAACATGCCCCCAGCCCCACGCGTCAGGACACAAGACATCCTGGCCACAGAGCCAGTGTGCCCCTTCCCCACTGAGGCTGGGCCTGTCCTCTGGCTCCAGGTGGAACAGCTGCAAGCAGAACAAGCAGGGAGCCAACAGCCGGCCCGTGAACCAGACGCCCCCACCTGAAGGAGAAAAGCTCCACAGCGACAGTGGCATCTCTGTGGACAGCCAGAGTCTGCATGACCAGCAGCCTCACACGCAGACAGCTGCAGGCCAGGGTGAGCAGCAAGGCGGGCCAGGGCCCTGAAGCAGGGGGCAGGGGTGAATGAGGCAGGAGCAAGGGCTACTTCAGGAGCTGGCTAAGGGCATCCTCAGTGTAGGTGGAAAGGCTGGGGTGACCTGGGGAGTGAGGGCTTTGGCATATTAAGCGTCCAGACTCATCAAACTAATTGTCCCCCCCCCCTGGGGGGGTTAATTACTCCCTGAAGTGGCTGCAATTAGCCTCCTGCCCTGGACTTCTGGGGAGCAGTCATTAGTGATGTGCCCTAATTAGTGGCCCCACGGCCTAGCTCCAGAACACTTGCTGCGGTTGAGTCTGAGACTGGGCAGACCTGTGCCCTGCTCTGCCTTGATTTTATGCTAAGCGTGGAGAAGGGGGTAGTGCCAGAGTCTCAGGTGGGGGGTATTAGTCAGCACCCCCTCACACATTCTGTTCATCTTCTTGGGCAGCCCTCTGCCTTCAGGGCATTAGGAGTCTCCCAGATTAGAGGAGAAATGCCTTGGTCCTTCTTGGATCCTATGCCAGCACCCATGTCCACCCCAGGAGGTGGGGTGGGTAGAGGGCCACTGGGTAGCCCCGACTGACCCTGGGTCTTGGCAGCCCTCAAGGGTGAAGGAGGGATGTACAGCAGCCTGCCGCCGGCCAAGCGGGAGGAGGTGGAGAAGCTGCTGAACGGCTCTGCGGGGGACACCTGGCAGCACCTGGCCCGAGTGCTGGGCTACCAGCCTGAGCACATAGACTCCTTCACCCATGAGGCCTGCCCGGTCCGCGCCCTGCTCACCAGCTGGGCCACCCAAGACAGCGCGACGCTTGATGCCCTCCTGGCTGCCCTGCGCAGCATCCAGAGAGCCGACATTGTGGAGAGTCTGTGCAGCGAGTCCACAGCCACGTCCCCCGTGTGAGCTCACCCAGGAGCCCCTGTCCTGCCCCAACATTCCAGCGACTGATGTTCCAGCTGATCCCCAAGGGCCAGTGTCAGAGCTGAGCTCCTCTGGGCAGGGCTGTGGAGCTCTGGCCCCTGAATCCTACAGCTCTGTCACTGCTCCCACATGCCCCCCTCACTTCTGGTCACCCTCCCTCTCCTGTGCTGGAAGAGCCCCTGCTGCCTCTCCTACCTGGCCACCCCATTCCCCCCCCATGTCAGGCCTTCTGCTCCCTTCTCTCCATACTTGGAGGTGGGTCAGCCCCTCTCACCTCAGCAGGTGTCATATGTTGGGAGGGGGTGATGACACCAGGGATGGTGAGTAAGTCCCAGGACTCAGAGGGAGAGACTGAGAAACCAGAGTCATGGACTCTACACTGTGAACTTGGGGGGTGGGATATCTAAGCGGCCTAAACCCTCCCTTAACCCCCTCCCCCTCTTCCCTCTGGCATAAGGTGAAGAGGCCCAGAGGCCTGACGGAGCTGGAAGAGGAGGTTGAAATCCAGTCCACCACTCTCTCATTTTACACATAGGACAGCAAGATCCAGGGAGAGGCAGTGGCTTGCCCAAAGCCATCCAATAATAGGGGGGTCAGATGTGGGCTGGACCCCTCCTCACTGAGCAGGGGACATAGGCCTCCAGTTTGCTTGTGTGGCAGCATCCCTCTGGGGAATGACTCAAAGCCAAATCCAGTCCACCCCACCTCCCGGTCCATCCAAGTCCCGTGGGAATGAGATGCTCCCCACAAGGCCTGGTATATAGATTCACCATCACCTGAGCAGGTGCTGGGTTTGTGGAAAGGGGTGCTGCTCCTTTCTGCCTGTGCCCTTGGGCATGTCTGCATGGCATCCATGGGGTTGATGTTGATGCCCTGTTCTGGCACATACCCAGAGCCAACACAGATGACATGTTTCCCTGGAGTCAGTCCTGGGGTCAGAATAAGGATCACCCACTAGCGACATACACACACACACACACACACACACACACACACACACACACACACACACACACACACACGATGAGCAAGCACACTTTTCTTCCTGAGTTCCTTCACTCTGGCTGGACTGGATCCTGCCCAGGGCAGCTGCCAGAGAAGTGAGGAAGGGAACTGAATTGTGATTGCCCCTTCCCTTGCCCTCAGGTTTGACCAGCCCAGGAGGCTGATGCTGGAGCTGGTGTTTGTCTTCCAAGGCTTGCACATGGAGGAATGCACCCTGCCTGCCCACTGACCATCTGGGCTTGGCATGAAGGTTATAGCAAAGACAAGTGAGAAGGAACTAAGCTAGACGGTGGCCTGCAGAAGGTCTCCCCAAGTTTGGAGGGCCCTGTCTTCTAGGACTTTGTCTTCCTTAGCCTGGTACCAGAAAGGGGTCATGGGGGGGGGGTCCTGAGACCCTTTCCTTGGTCTGTTCTGTACTGCTTGATGTTGGAATGAATGTGGCTTCCCTCTGTTTAGCATGATCATGCCGGGCAGGGCGTGCACAGGTGGTCATCCCTACCCCAGCCAGGGTCCTCCCAGTGGAAGGGACTGGGAGCGCTGAACATTTGAACTCAGCCTGTGTTGGGAGGAGAAAGCTCACTTGCTGGCCCTTCACCTATGCTTAGGAGGAGTGGGGCCAAGTGTGAGCCTATTTATTTCCCCTTCCCCATGGATGTTGGGGAGGGGCTTGGGGTGTTGCAAGTATGTTTTAGCATGTGTTTGGTTCTGGGCTCCCTCTGCCACCCTTTGGGCTGAGATGGAGCCCTTTTAGCCCCCCCAGCCAGGGGCTGTGAGCTCCACATTCCCTGTCACCTGCCCCTTGCATCCTGTATAATCACCCCCTGAAACCTACACATAAAAAACATAAGTGATGAACATTAAATAGCAGAGAAGAAAAAATGCATGTGGCTTGTGTATGGCCCAGGGACCCAGGTATCATTCGTAGTTCTGTGAGTTTCTTTCCTAGTCTCTTTCCACTCGATAAAATGGGGGCATTTTAGCAGAAACGCAGCAAATTCACATATGCAGCCATGGAGCTCCTTTATGTGGGATAGGGGAGGAGCACGGGGCTCTTTGCCCCCAAATCTTGGAGAGGGAAAATGAAAATGGCCATGTGGGAAGCTGGCCAGCTGTGAACTTTCACCAGATGTCAGAAGTGACCACAAAGTAGCCAGGAGCCAGTGGGAGGACTAGGTCAACCCTCCCCCCCCTCCAGCTCCCAGCCACCCACATGGCCTGGGAGAATCATCACTCCACACACACACACACACACACACACACACACACACACACACACACACACACACTTGTGTCCATGCACTGGATGTGTGTGTGTGTACTTCAGGCAGCCTAGCAGAAAACTTAACTTTCTTTGTTCTCCCAGGCAGGTTTTACCCCTGGCCCCTGCTAGCCTGCTCATGAGCCATGGCTGGCCTGGCCTGAGAGCTACCAGAGCTCAGGGTTCCTGGCCCCTGGCCTGCACCTTCTCAGGTTGGTCCAGCTGCTGGTCAAGGCTGCTCTGCCTCTGCTGGGTGCTTGGCCAGACCCTCTGCTGGGGCTGGATTGTGGTTATCAGGGAAGTCACTGGAGATTTGTTCTTCCCAGAAAGAACAGCAAACAAGTCTTCCTGAGCCCACGGCCCTGGGAAGACTGGCTGGGTTCCAGTCAAGAATTAGTGATGAGGTGGAGGGAACCTCTTCTATCTCCCACCCCCAGACTGTGAGGGTTGTGAAGAAAGGAGGCTGGGGGTAGAGGGTAGGTGGGGGGCAGGGGGATGTTCGTCAGTGGGTACAAGAAATGATCCTGGTACTTGGAACACCCCAAGAATGATAGGGAAACAATCTTCCTGATGTGGGGGGTCTCTACATCAGGAAACACAGCCCCAGACTTCATTGAAGTTGCCTCTGTCCTGATGATTGAGGCTCAGTTCCCATCCTGAGAGGACCCCCCCATTCTGGTGTTTGTGGGGATGTCTCTAATTTGGTGGAAGAGAGCTGGCAGCTCCTGGGGATGAGGGAGACAACTCCCTACTGATAGCTATCTCACATGGCCTAAATGGGGGGCAGTGAGGGGTGGGGCTAGACCCCCCAGCAAGCAGGGAAGGTTTGTCAGAGAGGAGCATGGGAGCTAAATCTGTGAGGGTGAGTGGGGTTAGTGCACAGGGTGAAGAGTGTTCCTGGCAGAGGAGTTAGCTCCTCAGGGACCTGCAGAGAGAGCGCACAGCACCAGGCTGGGAAGCTTCTGGGCCTGGAGTGCAGTGGGCAGGGGGCCAGCAGGAGGTCTGGGAAGGGCTTAGGAAGTCACACACTGGAGCATAGAGGCTACACACTTAGAATACTGGGGCACTGTCTCTTACCTCTATTGAAAAGAAAGAAAAAGAAGCATGGCCTCAGTGCAAGCATGAAGACCCATTGATAAACGAACAGTTCCGCAGAGCGTGCCAGACTGGGTGGGGTGGGGGTGACTGAGTTTGGCCTAGCTTTCTGAGGGAAGGGAGGTAAAGAGATTTTTTTTTATCTTGGGGTAAAAAAAAAGGGTGTTTTTGTTTTTGTTTTTGTTTTTGCTAGGACAGAATTAAGAGAATAAGGGAAGTAGATCTGGAAAAAGAGAGACACCTGCAGACATGCTTCACTGTTCATGAAGTTTCCCCTGTAGGTGGGAAGTGGGGTCTCAACTCTGGGTGTTCATGCAGGCTGATGTGCAGTATCACCAGCCCCCAGCTGTAAGACTTCCCGTTGGAGGACTGGGGAGACAACATAATGGTTATGCAAAGGACTTTCATGCCTAAGGCTCAGTCCCTAGCACTGAACAGTGCTCTAGTATCACTCTTTCTCTCATTAAAATGACAAACAAAATATATTTTTTAAAAAGACTTCCTATTGAAGACCCACACCTCACACTTTCACACTAAGAAGTCTCATCACTCTCCTTCATCCTCACTTCTCTCTCTTTTCTGATTCTCCAACAAGGGGGAAGATATTTCACTAGGATGTCAACCTTTTCAGACTCATGGTCTCATGCCAGACCTCCTCTTCTTCACTGTGCACTCCAAGCCAACCTTCTTACAATTCTTCAAGTTTGGGGCTGGGTGGTAGCACATCTGGCTAAGTGCACATGTTACAATGCATAAGGGCCTGGGTTCAAGCCCCGGGTTTTCACCTATAACAGGAAAGCTTTGCAAGTGGTGAGGCAGTGCTACAGGTGTCTCTCTGTCTGTCTCCTCTATATCCCCCTACCCTCTCAATTTCTGGCTTTCTCTATGCAATAAAGATAAAAAGGTAAGTTTTTTTTTTAAAGTTACAATTCTTCAAACTTTGCTATTCTCTCTAGGCACAGGACTTTTGCACATTCTGTCCTTTCTGGCTTGCTTTCTACCTTCCAGGTCTCTGGGAAGCTATTACACTGTACTCTGGACCCAGATCAGGTGTCTTAATTTCAGTTTCAGAGAATATCACATCTCTCTCTCTCTTTCTTTCTCTCTTTTCTTTCTTCTGTGGAGTGAAGGTGTCACGAGGGTTTCCCAAATGCACTATTTCACGACTTTGGACTGTTTCTCAGGTAGAGAGAAAAGGGAGAATGGAGGAGAAGAAAGATATGACAGCGGGGGTTGGGTGGTAGTACAGTGGATTAAGTGCACATGGCGCAAAGTGCAAGGACAGGTATAAGGATCTCAGTTCAAGCCCTTGACTCCCCACCTGCAGGGAATTCACTTCACAAGTGGTTAAGCAGGTCTGCAGGTGTCTGTCTTTCTCTCCCCCTCTCTGTCTTCCCCATCTCTCTCAATTTCTCTCTGTCCTGTCCAACAACAATGACATCAATAACAACAATAACAATAACAACGATAAAACAACAAGGGCAACAAAGGGGAAAAAATAGACTCCAGGAGCAGTGGATTCGTGGTGGAGGCACCGAGCCTCAGCAATAATCCTGGAGGCAAAAAAAAAAAAAAAAAAGAAAAGAAAAAAGAAAGACATGACAGCATAAAAACTTTCACTGGTGCCATCATTCCCACCCAATGCACATGCCAGGCTGTATCTGTTGCCTGGGGCTCAAGCCTAGGGTCTGAGCTTGGCAAGGCAGGTGTCCTACTAGCTATCTTGCTGGCCCTCTACTCCATTTCTTTAAATTACTTATCTTTCCATAACTAGTCACCCACCTGAGTGATTATTTGATTACTGTAAACTCCAGGAAACCAGAGACAAGGTCTGGTTTAGCTCACCATCTAATCTGCAGCACCTTGCCTGACATGTAGCTGGCCTCAAATAAAAATGAATGGAATTGAGCAGAGATCCAGCTTAATGGCAGAACGCATGTTTCATGTTTATAAGATGCTGAGTTCAAGCCCCAGCACCCCTCAAAAATCATTGAATGAGTGGATGAATATGCTTTAAAGCAGCATTCTATAGGGACATCATACAAATGATGCAGGTGAGTTTCCACTTTCAGTGACCACACATTCAAAAATAAAAAGAAGCAGGTGAGATAGACTTAAGCTACTTTATTCAACCCAGTGTAGCCAAATAATTATTTTAACACAAATTTGTATTTTTAAATTATTAATGAAATATTTTATCATTTTTGAGAAGCTTTCAGAGCCCATTGTGCATTTTATCTCTAAAAGTAATTTTATGGGAGCAGGGTGGTGGCATACCAGGTTAAGTACACATAGTGTGAAGTGCAAGGACCTGCACAAGGAACCCAGTTTGAGCCCCCCGGTCCCCCACCTGCAGGGACGCAGTGACAAGCTGTGAAACATATCTGCAGGTGTCTATCTTTCTCTCCCCCTCTCTGTCTTCCCGTCCTCTCTCAATTTCTTTCTGTCCTATCCAACAACAACAGTAGCAACAACAACTATAACGGCAACAACAACAATGGGGAAAAATGGCCTCCAGGAGCAGTGGGTTCATAGTGCAGACACTGAGCCCCAGTGATAACCCTGGAGGCAAAAAAAAAAAAAAAAGTAATTTCATTGTAGGGTAGTGGCACACCTGGTGTTACTATGTGCAATGACCCAGGTTCAAGCCCCCTGGTCTCCAGCTACAGGGGAAGATTTCTGAGGTCTACAGGTCTCTCCTCCACCCCCTTCTCTTCACTCTTTCCCTCTGACACCCTTTCTCAATGTCTCTGTCATAACAAAGGAAAGAAAAAAAATGTCACTGAGATCAGTAGAGTCATCTGCAGACACCAAACCCTAGCAATAACCCTAGTAGCAAATAAATAAATAATAAAACTAAAAAAGTCCACTGTGAGGATGGGGAAATAACATAACTTCACATATGATAAGGGAGATACATCTCATCATGTGTGAAGACCTGGAGTCGAGTTCCCTGTACCACAGAGGAATTCGACCCATAAAGGAAGATTCAGTGGTAGTGGAACAGTGCTGTGTAATCTCTCTCTCTTCCCCTTTGTCTCTTTCTACCTGATATTGAAAGAAAAATTTTAAAAGAAGGACTCCATCAGAAGTGGTGGAATCACACAGGCACTGGGGGGGGGGGGTAAAACAAACAAACAGAAAACTCTGGTGTATTTTATTTTTCCAGCAAGTCTCAGTTTGGGCTAGTCTCACACCAGTACTCAGTAGCAGGATAAGAAGCTTTCCCCTTCAAGCAGGACAGTTCCTCCCATGTCCAGCAGAATTCAGAGCTTTCCATGCCCTTCCCTGATCCCTACCCCAACACCACCTATTGCAGATGGCCAGCCCATTAGGCAGTTCAGGGCCACAGCCTCTCACTCCTGGGTAGGCACTCCTGTGAGTTCCCAGTGGGCTCACAGGGCAGAGAGACTGCTTTTCCTGTGTCTTCAGCTCCTGCAGAGTTCTCCCCTCATGCCCTCCAGCCCCCAAGGCTTCTCTCCCATCACTCAGTTCAGAGCTTCTCTTTGTCTCTTTCATTCTCCAGGCTAGAAGATGAGGCTTGTCAGGGGCCCTTCTCATCTCCTACTGCCTTTCTGCACTCTTCCCTCCAGTGAAATGAAACTAAACCTAGGCCTGCCGTGTGAGATGCCTCTTCACCCCATGAGGAAGTGAGGTGGGGACACTAAGGCTGTAGCCCAGTGCTCCAGGGGAAGAAGTGATTGAGACTAAGTTGGGTCAGGAAGACATTTCCCATGATGCTCTCGGAGGGCTGGGGGTTCTGCAGACCATATGCCTAGGGGAGGCAGGTCCTCTGATAATGCAAAACAGATTCCTCCCTTGCTTTGTGGCAGCTGGTGGGCAGAAGGCCAGGGGACAAGGCTGAAACCCCAGGCATCTGGATACAGAACTGAGGCTGGGTAACTTCCCTGTACCTGCTAGGCTCCTTCTACCTCCTGCCCCTTCCTCTCCGACTACTCCTCCCAACACCCCTGCCCTGGTATTGACCCCCCTGCAGTAACACCAGGCTCCAGCTCCCTGCTTCTCAGCATATATCCTGAAGGTCATCCTTGAGATACCCTTATTCAGATGGGTGCCCAGTGTCTTCCCCAAAGGAGACCTCAGCCAGTGTAGGATGATTCCTCTCAAGGCCAACTGAAATTAGAGCTTTCTACAAATCCTCATCTCCACACCCCAGCCCTACCTGGTCTATTCCCTAATCCTCTCAGAAGTGAGAGCAGAACATTCCCCAAGGTTCCATCAGAGAAGAATATTCAGGGACATACCAACCTCCACCCACCCACTCCTCCCAGGACACTCAATCCTGCCCTCTTTTCCACAGTATCCAGGCACTTCCCAATCCCTCTGTTCCCTTCCCAGCAATCCCCACTGCAGTTGTTTCCAACAACTATTTGCAAAGCGTTCCTGGGAAAGGTGGAACCAGATCTCCTTCCTGGGCTAGGACTGCTCCCTCTGGAAAGTCTGGGAATACTCCCAATCCCTTCCCAGATTATAGTGACTCATAGACTCTGGGGGTCCTTCTGCACCACCCAAGGGGAGACACATGCACACCCGGAAGTCTTCAACATTCTCTGGCTTGTTCCTGAGGGTCAGAATCTAAGTTCCAGGGGAACCACTAGCCCTGCCCTTAGGGCCCAAGGTTTCAATCATCAGCCCAGATGGTTCTCATTCCACTCTTACAGAGTGGTCCACACCGGATGTGCAGGCCAGGGGTGCAGGGCAGGCAAGCAACCATTCATCAACTTTGAAGCTGAGAGAGGTCACACCATGACCTTTGGGAAGATCATACTGAGAGCCCAGAAGCCACCTGGGAGCTCCTCTTTCCTCATCTTGCTTATCGGTTCAGATTCTGTGTGTTTTTACAAGAGGGAAATTCAGCTCTAGGGGTTTGAGGGAGTTTACAGTCAGAAAGAAAAAGGCTAGGAGTAATACTGGCTGTAGGAAGAGCTTGGCTGAGAAGCTCAAACAATATCCTAGAACCCAGCTTCCTCCTCTTCCTTGCTTACTTCCATATCTTCCCATAGGCCCTTCCCTTGAGGTGGTAAAATGGCTGCCCAGCTTCTGGCTCAAATCTGAAAAGAGAGCACACCTCAGTCCTTGAATCCCAGTGAGTCTCCAGGTATCCTTTTCTCTGATTGGTCCATCCCTGTGGTCAAGGAATGATTATTACTAATTGGCTAAGGTGGAAGTCATGTGCTCTATATCCCACCTGAGATGTGAGGTACCGGGAAGGGGGAAATGGAAGTATAATTACCAAAAGGAGGCCTGTAGGACACAGCACATGAAGTCACGCCCTTGTAGATCAACACTTGTGCTCCTTACTTACCAGGCAACCTGAGTAATACTCCACCTCTAGGCCCAAGTGTACCCTTCAGCATGAAACAAGACCCAGTGGAGGTTCAAGTGTGTCCAGGAAACATTGGGGTTCTGAAGAAGGAGGTTCTCGTTACAAGAATTTGGTGAGGGTCTCACCCATGGTCTTGAAGGGTGGACAGGATTTGAATTGTAGGCAAGCCAGGAGTGGGGGGGTGGGGTGGAAAACAGCTGGGGAGAATTGTTTCAGGTAGAAGAAACAACTGGAGCAAAGGTACAGAAATTGAGAGCAGGAGGAGTTCATTTGGACCTGTAAATAATGAGTACAAGGTAAGAAAGAGAGCCAGGTCTAACAGGAACTTAAAAGCCAGGCTGAGGAATCTGGATGGAACGGGAAGCTCCTGGGGCTGCCTGAGCAGAAGAGTATTCTGGAAGGAGGTGTTCTGGAGGAAGACCAGCTGAGAGGCTGATGCTTCTGGCTGGGAAACTAGCAACGGGGAGGAAAACAAGGAAGCAATTCAGGAAATAAGAAGGGAGAATGAGCTCGAATTGGCACCAGCTAAGATGGAAAGCAGCGAGGCAGAGAGGAGCCTAGATGACTCCCAGCCTCCAGCTTTGGCAGCTGAGGGGATGATGGTGCTGCTCATAGAGACCAGAGCCCTGCAGGAGCAGGAGTCTGCGGAAGATCAGGAATTGCTTGTGGAACTTGAGAATCATGGGGGACATTCGGGGAAGGCAGAAAAGATGAAGGAGGTTCAGTTAATGAATTAGGAGACCTGAGCACTGGGAAGCCTAAACCAGGGGTAAATTTCTAGGACAAAGTAGTAGGTGGTCCCCATGCATGGGACCTGGAGGGAGGGAGGTTGGGAGTCACTGCATAGCACCAAGAATGGGGTACAGGAGACAGGTGACAGTGGTCAAAGGAGAGGATGACAGGCAAGACAGTGGTGAGGTCCCTGCATAACAATTCCTGGGAGGGTTGGTGCCACTGAGGGGAGGGCAAGAGGGAATGTGTTCTCCAGGGACAAGAGACTTTTTTAAATTTAAATTTCTTAAATTAATTATCCTTATTTATTTGATAGTGACAGCCAGGAATTGAGAGGGAAGGGGGAGATAGAGAGGAAGACAGAAAAACACCTGTAACCCTGCTTCACCACTCGAAAAGCTTTCTCCCTGCAGGTGAGAACCGAGGCCTCCAACCTGGGTCCTTCCTTGTGCATTGTAATATGTGTACTCAGCCAGGTGTGTCACCACACAACTCCAGGATAAGAGACTTTAAGCTGGATTTTTGCTTTTGTCTTTTTTCCACCTCCAGAACTTCACAACTTCTGGGACAACTTTTTCAGATAGAGATAGCCAGAGTGAAAGACACCACAGCACCAGAAGCTTCCCCCAGTGTACTGGGGGGCAAGCTCAAACCTGGGTAGTTAGCACAAGAAAATAAGCATTTTATTGAAGTCAGCTATCTTTCCAGCTCAGAGATTTTATTAAAGTAATAATAATTGACGCGAAGCGCAAGGACCGGCTTAAGGATCCCGGTTCGAGCCCTCGGCTCCCCACCTGCAGGGGAGTCGCTTCACAGGAGGTGAAACAGGTCTGCAGGTGTCTCTCTTTCTCTCCCCCTCTCTGTCTTCCCCTCCTCTCTCCATTTCTCTCTGTCCTGTCTAACAACGATGGCATCAATAACAACAACAATAATAACTACAACAGCAATAAAAAATAACAAGGGCAACAAAAGGTAAATTAAATAAATATTTTTAAAAATGTAAAATAATAATTATTATTATCAGATTTATTTGTCAATGAGAGAGAGAGAACACCAAGTAACATTCTGGCATATGGGATGCCAGGATTGAACTCAGGACCTCACACTGAAAAGTCCATGACTGCATCCACTGTGTCACCTCCTGGGCCCAGTGACTTTAAGTCTTAAAGTGAAGCTTCTTTGAGCTATCCCCTCATCGCTTAAACTTGCAGCCTGGTTCCGTTAGCTTAGCCCCTCTCTGAAACTCTTCAGCCTCAAATACCCAGACCAGCTAGAAAGAGGGTCAGTTTCAGTCCTGAGGACTCTACTCCTCTGGTTGTTCCACTCATCTGCCTTCTAACCCCAACCCTCACTGTCACCAGGTCCCCTTCCATCCACCTCACATGAGCAATTAGTAAGAACTAGTGCCTTGTTCTCAAGAGGCTCAAAGAAGCTCAAAGTTCAGTCAAAAGGAAGAAAGCAACTGTTTGAAATTCCCGATGGAAATGGATTCTGCCAGGACACCCACCAACTAGATTCCCTGTCAGCATGCCACCTCTTTGAATTTTAATAATTACCACTCCCTTGGGCCCTGAGAATGAGGTCCTCAGTCCACTCTATCCAAGGAAATGATGGGTAGAAGCCCCAGGCAGGACTAAAGAAGCTGCCAGAATCCCATTAGGTTCATGCAGAAACCACCTCAGTAGCTCTGGGTACCAAGTCCCTCCTCTTCCTGGGGTAACACAGGGGCTGGGTACATGCCCAGAGAGTGTCACATGCCTGTCAGGCTGGGGCCTGCCTTGCATTCTCCAGGGATGCTGCCAGGTGTCCTGGAGCAGGGCAACCCCCCCCCCCCCCACCAATGAGTCAGGTAAGAGGTGCCAGCCTGGTAGGGAAGACTACAGTCCAGACAAATTGTGGTCCCCTACTTCACCCCAATCCTGGCTAGCTGAGGGGCAGGGTTTGGCTCCCTCATCTGGAAGCACAACAATGCCTCCTGTGGCAGGAGGAGGGGTCTGCTTGGCAGACTGCCACGCAGGCTGGCTAAGCCCACCCAAACTCACAATTGTTTCCCCAATGCATGATAGCCCTCCATTAAAACCAAATTTCCAGGGGCTGTTTGGCCATGCATGCAACCCAGGTTCCTCCCAGGGGAAACTGTGGCACCAGGGGAAACTGTGGTGCTGTGGTACTTCTTCCTCTCTTTCCCTGACTGTCTCTCTTCTTTTTCTTTCTCTGAAAAAGTCAGCTTAGAGCAGTAAAGTCTGGTGGTGACAAAAACAACACACAAACAACCCAACAGAGCCTCCAGAGACAATCACAATCCAGGTCTGGGGTGTGTGTTCCCTTAAGGCCTGCAGTGAAAATCAGGGTATGAAAGAGGGAGGGGATTTGATTCCCTGGATTCTGGACCCCAAGTCTGACCTCAAGGTTGGGGAGAGGCCTACAGGACCTTTAAGGGGGCAAAAGGTTAACCAGAGCTGTTAAAAGTAGCTGAACTGAGCAGCCCAACCGCCTCTTAACTGGGGCCTCTGGGGAAACTGCTTAATGATAACAGATGGCATTTGTCTAGCATTCGGAAGCTTACAAAGCACTTTCACAGCTGTAATTTCACTTGATAATCTCACTAGAACTCCACGGGAGATACTGAATACACCCACTTCTTGGATGAGACCACTGAACCCAGAGCTTTGCCAGCTGATAGTATGTGACAGAGCTAACCTGGGGGCCATGCTGCCCCTAGCATCCTCATCTCCTGTTTCTCCCCTAGACCAGGCTGAAGGTTGAGGGGCTGGAGCTGGATCTGGAGCAGGAGTGGCTGAGGGGCAGGGGGACAAGAAGCTGGTCTGGGAAAGCAAGGAGCCTGAGGTAAAAGCTGGGGTCCAGACCAGGCAATATAAACTGAGCCCATTAAAATATCCCCAAAGGCTCCTTTGCCACCTCCTCCTGCAAAGAATAGTGGGGACAGCTGGATCCCACAAGGGGAAGGATGAAGGGGATCCCAGTTCTTAACCTTGAAGCTACCACTGGCAGCCTTCTGCTCCCAGCCTCACACCCCAGCTGCAGGCAGCCTGGCAGCTACATAAACCAACCTGCTAGAAGGGGCAAAACGTCAGCCAGGCCACACTGCAACCCCAGGTCCCAGCTGGGAGTGAGGTGGGGGATAGGACTTGACATTGATTTTCTGCCAACTCCTGTCCACCACCCTACCCATCCATGGAGACCTCTCTGGGACTGAGATCGAAATCTAGAATTCAAACAAGTAAATCTGTCTTCCTTTTTTGTTATCTTCCTTTTATTAAAGGAATAACATTTATTTTTTAAAATATTTATTTATTCATTTTGGATAGAGACAGAGAAAATAGGGAGATAGAAGGGGAGAGAAAAGGGCCAGGCAGTGGCACACCTGGTTAAGCACACACATCACAGTGCACAAGGACCCAAGTTCAAGCCCCTGGTCCTCATCTGCAGGGGGAAAGCTTCATGAGTGGTGAAGCAGGGCTGCAGATGTCTCTCTGTCTCTCTCCCTCTGTCTCCCCCTCCCCTCTCTATTTCTGTCTGTCTCTATCCAATAATAATAATAAAAAAAATTTTTAAAAAGGAAGGAAGAGGAGGCAGCTATTAAACGGAGGGACCATCCATGAAGAGTAAGCCTACATATAACCACTGCCTGAGAAGGTAAGACACACTTCCCAGTGCTTTGTCAGCGAAATTGCACATTGTTGAGTGTGCAGTAGGATACAGCACATTCATTTAAAGCTCCTTGTGTGACACTCATGAGCGTACCACAGACTCACTGCCCAGAGCAATTAATCTCAGTGAGGACAAGAATGGAGAGCAAATGCTTTGGTAAGGGTAGGGTGGTGTGTGTGTATTGGGGGGTTTGTCAGGATGATCTGAGATACAAAGAAAGGACCCGTGTTTGAGAATTACCACCCTGTCAGGCCAGCTGAAGAAGACAGCTGACAGTCACTGTTGGCCCAGAGGCCAATTTTCTGGAGGCAGCAGAGGCACAGAAATGGAGAGTCTGGTTATTTCTACTATTAATAAAATAGTCACTGATCCATAAAAGAAGAAGGAGGAGGAGGAGGAGGAGGAGAAGGAGAAGGAGAAGGAGGAGAAGGAGAAGGAGAAGAAAAAAAGAAAGAAAGAAAGAGAGAGAGAGAGAGAGAAAGGGACACCTGCAACACTGCTTCACTGGTCATGAAGCTTCCCCTTCAGGTGGGGACCAGGGGTTTCAACCTGGGTCTTTGTGCGTGGTAACATGTGCTCAGCCAGGTGTGGCATCACCCAGGCCCACGAGTTTGCCTGTTCAAGAAGCCTCATTCCCTCCCTACTCTGGGCCTGCTGACCTCTGTAGGTCCCCACATGACCCCCATGCCCTAGGGACCCTTCCTGGGACCCTGAAATGAAGGCTTCCAGACTTACTGCTAGAACACTCTTCCCACTCTTACATTTGTGTGTTTGGCTCCATCACTCATGGGACACAAGTGCAAAGAATGTGAGCCTTTGAGTTGCATAGACCCAGGTTCAAGCACCAGGCTTCCCACTGACCAGCCCTGGGAGCTTGGACATGTTTGCACATATCCTCATGCAACCTTTGTTTCTCAGCAATAAGAGGGGACCAAATGACAGCCTCAGAATTTGGCTGTCAGTCTTAAAGCTAATAAATGTGAGGCTATAGCTGGCATAACCATGGTCTGTCTGCCAGTGCACAACTGAGACACCATCACCCCAGCCTGGGACAGGAGGCTCCCAAAGAAATGCCTCCCCTGCCCTCCCACCCTACAGCCAGACTGGGCAACATGTGCTTCCTGAGCTCAGCCCACATGCCACCTTTGGGGCCTTCCCTACTGTGCCCACTATCTGTTGAGGCTCTCTCCCTAGCCTCACCTAACAGTTCCTGCCTGTTGCTAGTTGCTCTTGGAGGCCTTTCTGGATATCCTTCTCGCAGTGTTTCTGGGAGCTCCTCAGTACTGCACATAGGAAGACTGCTCTCCCACTTGGGGTAAAGACCAATTTTAGAACTCATTACATTTATTTATTTTTATCACAGTACTGTTCAACTCTGGTTTATGGCGGTGCTGGGGATTGAACCTAGGACCTTTGGTGCCTTAGACATGAAAGTCTTGCATAACCATTATTCTATCTCCCCAGCCCAACTTTTATTTCATTTATACCTCACTAGATTTTTTTTATTCAGTGATAAGTTGATTCATCTAGTCAACCCTCCCCATCCCCACTGCCCCCTACACACACACACACACACACACACACGCACACACACACACACACACACACACACACTGATTTGTGCACAGTAGATGTTCAGAAGCCCACGCAGTGCTGGCTGTTTTTCCCTTCTTTGGAGCTAGTCCAGCCCGTCTCCCTGCAGCTTGCTTTGGCCCCACTTCCACACAGAGCCTTCACACCACTGGGGAAGAGCCTGGGTATACTTGGTTAGAAACTTGAGAAAGCAGGAGAGCGCGCAAAGCATATTAAGGGACACCAGCCCTGTGACTCAATCCAGCTTGACACGGTTTAGCAAAAGCCATTCATGGCTGTCCCTCTGGCTCCAGCCAGACCAGCAGCTCATGCCTTCCCCCACTCTTGGCTTGGGATACAGAGAACAAGAAGCCACCCACAGACACCAATTTGTGAGACAGACCAGACAGAACCTGGGCCTCCAGGCAAAGCTGGGGAGTTGGAGGGGCAGGGGGAGGGAGGCTGGAGGACAGTGGCTGAACCTGACTGCAGTTGACAGGACTGGAATCTAATGATCAGACACTAGTCTACCTTCTGGGCTGCTCTTCCTCCTCCAACCACTCCACACCAGTCTCCTGTAAGGTTCAAAGCACAATCCCTTTTGCACTTCACCTGAACTGCAGCTCCATGCATACAAGGAGCTGGCTTTTGTTAACTGATTCTCCATGCCCAGCATGATGAGCCCAGTGAGCAGCTGTTAGTACAATCACCCCACTGTTTGGATGGGGACACTAAGGCCCAAGGTCAAGCATGCTTTTCCCAAAGTCACACATGGAGGCACAGCAAAAACCTTGGGCGTCCAAACACACTAAGCTTTTCTTAAAATCCCCTCTGCTGGTGGGCACAAGGGAGAGATAATGCTCCACAGACACACAAAGCTCAGAAGCCCTGGTGGGTTTGAGAGCAGAAAGAGCTCTCTCTCCAACACACACACACACACACACACACACACACACACACACATCTTCTACTTCTAGTGAACTAGCATAGAAGGGCTAATCATTCATCACTGACCATAGGGGGTTGGTGTCTCTTTCTCTTTCTCTCTCTCTCCTTCTCCCTCCCTCCCTCTCAATTTTATGGAAATTCATAGCTTCTGCCTTTCCTTGCTGCCCTGCTTCTACTGAGAGGACCCCTGATTCCAGGGCTGCAGAGAACCAGCCAGAAAGTCAGCATGCAAGTGGTGCTGGGGTCCAGCTCCCAGATCCAGTCTTTCTGGCAGTCTGAGCCATCTCTGCAAAAATAACAAAGTTCAGTGATCTTTCCTCCCCGCTAAAGCTAATCCCAGTCTTCTGCTATTTGGAACAGAGAATTGTTTGGAGCAACATAAGGAAGACCCCAGACTGGTGGGGAAGGTTATGATTTTTGTCGCTTGGTGGGCCTCCAGTTGGAGAGTGAAAACAGGTCACAACTGGAGACACAGAAAAGCAAACAGCAGCAGGCATGGGTGCAGGGGAGGGGGGCTGCAGAGAGAGAGGCTTATATAGACAGAGCATGCAGGGGGAAAGAGCGGGACTGAGAAGAGTTTTTGCCCAGAGGAAGGGCCTGGGGAAAGCGGGAGGTCTGCGTGGGTGGGGGACAGGCGCCTTCCAGGACTAGCTGAGCAAGCTAAGGTGGCTTGCTGGTGAGGGGAGGGGGGCATTCGATCCTGACTCAGGAGGCCCCAGATTCTGGACTGGGCTCACTCTGGCTCTGGCAGAGAAACCTAAACCCATGGGCCCTCCTCCTCCCCAATCCCCTGGTGCTAAAAAGCCCACGACATTTATGACTTTGGGAGGGTAAAGAGCCTGAGAAACAATTGCAGAACATATGGATTTGCTTCCTGGGTTTAAAAAAAAAAAGAAAGAAAGAAAAGAAAAGAAACCATCTAATTAGGCCGGGAAAAGCCATTGGCCTCAGTCTCAAGGCCTCTGGATTCAATTACTGCCCAGCCTCCCGCTTTGGCCTGACCCGTCCATGCGCTGGGGTCAGGCAAACGAACCCCAAGAAAAGGGTGGCCCCAGGGAAGAGAACAGGGGTACAGAAGGGTGCGGGGGCGGGGGTGGGGTGGTCTGGAGCCAGAGAGATGGTGTTTTCACTTGGTATTCAATACCAAATCTGGTATTAAGCCCCTCCAGCATATGGGGGCCCCCTGAGATCCCAGCTGGTGCCCCTGATCTAGGCCCTCATTCCTGGAGAAGCCACGATCTGTCCTCTGGTTTCCCTCCTTGGACTTGCATCCTCTCTGCCTGGAAAAATTTTAGAGGGAAATGGAATCATGGAGCTAGTTGAAAAGTGTGTGTTTTCACACACACACACACACACACACAAAAAAGAGGAGAATGTTTTTCAAAGATATTAAGATATTGTAATACTGTTTCTCCAGTGAATGGAGTCAGAATGAAGAAGCCCTTACTTCTCCACCTGTGCTCCAGGCTCTCTGAGGACTAGGTCCCTCAGTCTATAAACACTCTCCCACCTCCTTCACCCTATAAACACTTTCTCTGAGCCCTGCCACCCTCTCTACCCTCCCTCCGGTCTGTTCTCTTGCCTCCCTGAAACACTCTCTATTCTGGGTAAAGAGGTTCACAAGGCTTCCCTCCAGCCCTCAGTCAACAACTGCTCTCCTTCAGCCTCCCAACCCCCACCCCTAGTGTCCAGGCTGGCCTCCCACCTGGTGGGTTGTGGGAACCCCCAGCCTTGCCCTTCTGTCCTCCCCACACTGTGACCTTCCTTGAGCAGCCAGGACACAGGGCATCCACTGCCTACTGCTTGGAGGCTTCTGGGTCCCCTTCTCAGACTTCTACACTCTCTAAGCCCAGTTGCCTTTGTAAGTGACACCACTTGTTGTCCCCATTCTAGCAGTTCCCAAGTCCAGGAGCCTAGCACCCCTTCTGTCTTAAGCCCTATTCTCTAGTTGCCTGCTAGATACTGTCTTTTGCATGTCTTATAGACACCACAAAATTAACCTGGTCAATTTGACTTGGGTCCAAGAACTAACATCATAGTTATGTGAGCCATTTTTCATACTTGAGGCTCTGATGTCCCAGGTTCAAATGCTGGCACCACCATAAGCTGGAGCTGAGCAGTGCTCTGGTAAAAACAAACAAATGCAACAGCAATTATTCTGTATCTGCCCTACTAGTGCCAAAGCAATGTCTATCCTTCAGTGTTTTGTTCTTTAGGGCTATTTCAAATTCACAACTAAATTGAGTGTAAAACAAGATTTCCCCTTGACTTTCTGTACCCCCCAATACAAACATTCCCCCCCAGTCAGGCCTCATGCCACTGTGCTATAGTTGTTGCAATGAGGGACCTCAGTGACGCATCATTATCACCTAAACTCCATAACCCCCATTAGGGTTCACTCCCGAGTTTTGATGCTCATATGATGACATGTATTGACCATTATAGTATCACATGGGGGTAACTTCACTGAAGTAAGACCTTTATTCACCTCTCCTACCTCCAACCCTAGCAGCAACTTAATAATCTACTACCTCTGGAATTAATTTTTTACTATCATTTTTTATTTTTGTAATTTTCTTTATTTTTTTAATTTACAGATTTAAAATTTTTATTTATTTTATATTTTATTAATTTTATTTATTTAATTTTTAATTTAAAATTTTCTGAACATTTTAATTTTAAATTTATTAATATAATGTAATAAATTATATTAATATAATTAATTAATTTATTAATATAATTTATTGATATAATATAATTTTTGTTTTCTAATTAGTTTATTTCTTTATTTTTATTTTTAAATTATTAAAATTTTTCTTTCTTTTATTTTTTAATGTTTTTAATTTTGTTTTTTTTTAATTTTTAAAATCTATTTTTAATTTATTAAAATAATTTAATTTTTTATTTTTAATTAACCAATTCATATATTTATTTTTTCTTTTCTTTATTTTCTTATTTCATTTTTTCATTTTTTGTTTTTTAATTTTTTAATTTTAAGTTTTTAATATTTTATTTTTAAATTATAAATAAAAATATATATTAAAATCAATATAATATAAATTATTTAATATAATATATATTAAAATTAATATAATATAAATAATTTTAAGATTATTTATTTATTTCAATTTTAATTATTTAATTTATATATTTTTACTTTTAACTTTCATTTTTATTTTTAAAATCTTTATTATTTCTATGTTAATGTTTATTATCTTAATTTATTCATTATTATTTTTAATTTTATGTAATTTT
This sequence comes from Erinaceus europaeus, assembly GCF_950295315.1. Taxonomy (NCBI): domain Eukaryota; kingdom Metazoa; phylum Chordata; class Mammalia; order Eulipotyphla; family Erinaceidae; genus Erinaceus; species Erinaceus europaeus. Next base: position 54,034,813 of record NC_080173.1, read on the forward strand.
TTGTTTTTATTTTTAATTTTAATTATTTAATTACTTATTTTATTTATTTATTTATTTTTATATTTTATTTTTATTTTTAAATTTTGTTTATTAATTTATTGTTTTTATTTTTATTTTATTTTTATTTATTTTTATTTTTTATTTATTTTTATTTATTTTATTTGTATTTATCTTTTTATTTATTTTATTTATTTTTTTACTGTTTACTTTTTACTTTTTTACTTTTTACTTTTTTTAATTTTTAATTTTTTAATTTTTTGGTTTTTTAATTTTTTTACTTTTTTGTTTTTTATTTTTTTACTTTTTTTCTTTTTTTTAATTTTTTTAATTTAAGAAAGGATTAATTAACAAAATCATAGGGTAGGAGGGGTACAACTCCACACAATTCCCACCACCCAATCTCCATATCCCACCCCCTCCCCTGATAGCTTTCCCATTCTTTATCCCTCTGGGAGCATGGACCCAGGGTCATTGAGGGTTGCAGAAGGTAGAAGATCTGGCTTCTATAATTGCTTCCCCGCTGAACATGGACGTTGACTGGTCGGTCCATACTCCCAGTCTGCCTCTCTCTTTCCCTAGTAGGGTGGGTCTCTGGGGAAGCTGAGCTCCAGGACACATTGGTGGGCTCTTCAGTCCAGGGAAGCCTGGCCGGCATCCTGATGGCATCTGGAACCCAAACAAATTGTTGAGCAATCATGGACCCAAAGCTTGGAATAGTGGAGAGGAAGTGTTAGGGGGGTACTCACAGCAAACTCTAGTATACTTCTGCTTTCAGGTATATATTTTGCACTAGTTTATGGATACGTGTGAACATAAGCCCTCTCTCACAGAAACTGGTGTTTTAATTTTTTGTTTTTTTAATTTAAAATTTTTTTAATTTTTTAATTTTTATTTTTAAAATTTTTTAAAATTTTTTAATTTTAATTTTTTGTTTTTTTAAATTTTTTAAATTTTTTAATTTTTTTCTTTATTTTTAAATTTTTTATTTTTTGTTTTTTATTTGCTTATTTCTTTATTTTTATATATTTTTTAGTTTTTTTAATTTTTTGTTTTTTATTTTTTTGTTTTTTAATTTTTTTACTTTTTTGTTTTTTAATTTTTTATTATTTTTTATTTTTTGTATTTTTATTTATTTATCTATTTTTATTTTTGTATTTTTGTATTTTTTATTTTTGTATTTTTGTAGTTTTTATTTTTATTTATTTATTTTTAATTTTTGTTTTTTATTTATTTTTTATTTTTTAATTTATTTTATTTTTTGTTTTTTATTTTTATTATTTTTTTATTTTTTGTTTTTTATTTTTTGATTTTTTTGTATTTTTAAATTTTTTTTAAAAATTTTAAATTTTTTAATTTTTAAAAATTTTTTGGTTTTTTAATTTATTTTATTTTATTGTAGTTTTTAATTTTTTAATTTTTAATTTTTATTTATTTAATTATTTAAAAATTTTAATTTTTAATTTTTTAAATTTTAATTTATTTATTTTAAATTTTTAAAATTTTAATTTTTATTTATTTTTTATTATTTTAAATTTATTTATTTATTTAAGAAAGGAGACATTAACAAAATCATAGGATAGGGGGGTACAACTCCACACAATTCCCGCCTCCCAATCTTCATATCCCATCCCCTCTCCAATAGCTTTCCCATTCTCTATCCCTCTGGGAGCATGGACCCAGGGTTGTTGTGGGTTGCAGAAGGTGGAAGGTCTGGCTTCTGTAATTGCTTCCTCGCTGAACATGGGCGTTGACTGGTCGATCCATACTCCCAGTCTGCCTCTCTCTTTCCCTAGTAGGGTGGGTCTCTGGGGAAGCGGAGCTCCAGGATGCATTGGTGGGGTCTGCAGTCCAGGGAAGCCTGGCCGGCATCCTGATGGCATCTGGAACCTGGTGACTGAAAAGAGAATTAACATACAAAGCCAAACAAATTGTTGAAGAATCATGGACCTAAAGGTTGGAATAGTGGAGATGAAGTGTTGGGGGGTACTCACTGCAAACTCTAGTGTACTACTGCTTTCAGGTATATATTTGCCCTAATTTATGGATACATGTGAATATATGCTCTATCTCCTGGAACCTGGTCTATATCTAGGTTTTGGGACTTTGTTAGGAAGTGAACCACCTGGGATGAATTAGAGAATACTATGAAAGGAAAGGTCTCACCTGAGTGATGAAACTGAAGGGTTGTCGTTCCACACCTGAAGTCTCTGGACACAGTCTGAAGTGAAGCATGCTGGGGTGGCACTCGTTGTGTTGATTAGGTTGCGTTGATTAGGATGCAATATTATTTGATAAGAATTGGAAGAAGCATACGGAAAAGTGGGCCCTACCCTAGGGTCCCAGGACTGGGGGAAGTTTAGGCTCTATAGTGGAGATGTGAGGTTCCTGCTGTCTTAGGGTTCGAGAAGACAATCAATAGTTAATATTATCATCACATTAGTTGGTAATTGGGTTAGCTTTGAAAAGGCCCTTTGTTAGACATAAAATCAATTTTCCCCCTCTCATATTAATTAAATAGTGATTTATAGTACTACAGTTTAATAATTGTGTACATAAACACCATTCCCATTATTATTATTTTTTATTTTATTTATTTATTTTTTACTTATTTTATTTATTTTATTTTTATTTTTTGTTTTTTTATTTTTTATTTTTTTAATTTTTAATTTTAGGTTTTTAAAAATTTATTTTATTTTATTTTTTGTTTTTATTTATTTATTTTTAATTTTAAAATATTTTTTACAAAAGCAGATCCAGAGCAGACCTGCATCCCAGGCTAATTATCTTCTGTTACGGAAGTCAGACATTGCTGAGTGTTCTGCTCAATGCTGCAGGAATGAAGGGCATTTCTAGACTGGCTTTGGGGAACAGGTACTAGCCCAGCCAAAGCTGAGTAACAGACACTGTTCTCTCATCCTGCCAGCATCTCACACCGCCATGGACAATCTCCTTGGCCACATGTGTTAGCCAGTAGGGTCAGATCTGGGGTTTCTCTCTGTACAGTCCTCTCCTCTCAGATGCTTTCTCTACAGCAACCCTGCCAGGGCAAAGAAGGCAAGACCAGACCACAGTAGCAGAGCAAAATGTGCAAGGCATAGAGGGGGCTGCCAGGTAGGAACATGTGACTGAGGACATGTGAGTAGGAAATGGAAGAAGAAAGAGAGAACTTGAGGAAAAGGAAGTCTCAAGGCTAGAGGAAGAGAGACCATAGAAGAGGGGCAGGACTTAGGGGAGTCTGAACATCTCCCTAGGACACAAGCTAGATGCCAGGTAATGCCTCAGCTGGACCCAGTTCTGTCTGACTCAGTAAGTCAAACTCTGAGCTGACTGCAACTCTGCCTGCTGTGATGGCTTGGTGAGACATGTAATAGGAGAAAGTGGCCTGGAGCTAGCTCACCTGGTAGAGTACACATTTCACCATGTGTGAGGACCCAACCGTATTTGAGTCCCAGTAGCATGTTTCTCTCTATCTATCTATCCATCCATCCACCTATCTATCTGTCTGTCTGTCTGTCTATCTATTTTTCCCCCTCTCTGTGTTTCTATCTGTGACTGAAAGAGGAAAAAAAAAAAAAAGTCCACAGGGAACAGTGGAACCACAGAGACATAAAGTCATGAGAGACCCCAAATGAGGAGAAAGAAGAAAGAAGAAAGAAGCATGAAAGAGGAAGAAAGGAGTTGACAAGTGGATCAGGCAAAGCACCCTGCCTGAGACTCACAGCCCCTGACAGCAGCAAAACCTCAGCAGAAATCTGTTTAACATTTCTTGCACCCAGAGCAGTCCCTTTCCTCCAGCAAGCTTGTGGGGGGTACTCCTCTATTATGAGATGCTCTCAGAAGCCTTGCATGTCCACCCAGAACCCTGCATGGTCCCAGGGGCAAGGCAGTGGGGTGGGCTGTGGCCCTATAGTAGCCTAGTGCCAACCTGGCACTCGGTGAGTATACAGCTCCCCAGCCCCCCTGGATCGTTAGGTCCACTGGAGCTGGGCCCTGGGCCCCAAGCTGATTCTATTGTGGCAGGTGACCTGGGTAGAGAGATACTGCTGCATTTGGTGGATATCTGTCTCCCAAAGAGATCCTGAGATTCCCCAAGAGTCTGGGGCTAGATGGGGAGAGCAGGCTGATGGAGAGGGAAAGAACATGGGCAGAGGTGAGCTGGGGAGTGGGGGCAGAATGGGCTGCCAGCACCCCTTTAAAGTCCACTTTAGCCTGAACCCCCTCCCATCTCAGATCTTATCTCTAGGTGCCTGTCTCTGGACAGAGATTTCCCCAGGGCACCCCCAGGCAAGAAGAGGGGGCAGATCAAAGGGCAATGGCCCTGACAAGGGAACCTGAGATGCCTGCTTTGTCTTTTGTCTGCATTCTGGAGAGGGCCAGGAAGAGGGGAGCAGACAACACCGCCCCCTTCCAGAGTGGGGGAGTAAAGAAACCAAATCCTACGTATTCACAGTGGACAAAGAGAAGGGCTTGGAGAGGGTCAGCCTCCTCTCACCAGCTGCTCTGGTTGGATGTTTCCAACAGGTCTTGGAACTTCTGGGTCATTCAGGGGCAGGAAAGACCCAGAGGGGGAGACTGCTGACACCTCTGTTGGTCTGAGATTTAGATGCACTGACCAAGCCCTGCTTTTAGCTAGTACTGAGTGAGACAGGAAGGAGCCCTACCAGACCCTCCAACCCCAGACAACCCTATAGCCCCACCCTCTTGGGAAAGCAAGTTAGTCACTTGGGTGTAACACTATCCCCAGGCTCTGGGCTCCCCCACATCTGGAAGCCCAGCTGCCAGCCCGCCATGGAGGCCATGAACTCTCTCGTGGAGCAGCCTGCCTGGCCCCAAAACAGCAGAAGAGCAGAGGAGAGCAGCAGCTGTCTTCTTGAAGACTGTCTGGGCCACAGGCAGGCGCCTGGACTTCGTAGGGGGGTGCTGAGGGGGATCCATGTTTCACCTGCCTCTATGGTGATCTGGGGGGCTTAGAGTTGGTGCAGGGTGTGTTTGAGATACAGTTAGCCTTAACCTAACTTGGTCAGTTTAAATTTAAGGAAACCCAGAAACTAGGATTCCCAAATCATGTACCCACAAGTTACCATGGAGACCCCTGGATTTCACATAGACTCCCAGGGCCACAAACCTGACACAGCCAGGCCAGGCCTGGAGGTGACTATAGTTAAGGGGTGGTGGTGGAGGCTGGGACCGGGTAAATAGGTAGCAGGTGGGCATGTGAAGTCAGCCATCAATTCTCCCAGGTCCCCTCCTACTCTATGACCTCCCCTGGCATTATTCCCTGAAGCTGGCTGTTCTCAGAACCACTTAGATGGGTTTTTTTTCTTTCCTTCTCTCTCTTTTTTTTTTTTTTTTGCCCCTGGCTCCCCGCCTGCAGTGTAGTCGCTTCACAGGTGGGGAAGCAGGTCTGCAAATATCTATCTTTCTCTTCTCCTCTCTGTCTTCCCCTCCTCTCTCCATTTCTCTCTGTCCTATCCAACAATGACATCAATAACAATAAAAATAATAACTACAACAACAATGAAAAACAACAAGGGCAACAAAAGGGGAAACAAATAAATAAATATTTTTTTTTAATTTTAAGATTTTTTTAAAAAAAGAATTACCTCTGGGGCTTGGTGCCTGCACAACAAATCCATGGTTCCTGGTGGCCATTTCTTTTTACTATTCTATTCTATTCTATTATTATATGACAGCGAGAAATTGAGAGGGAAAAGGAGATATAGAAGGAGAAAGCTCTGCTCCACTGCTTGTTAGGCCTCCCCCACCCCCCACAGGTGAGGCCAGGAACTTGAACCTAGGTCCTTGAGCATGATAATGTGTGCATTCAACTGGATGCACTACCACTCTCCCAGTCCTGGGGCGGCTTTCTGAATAACAAATTACAACATATCTAGCAGCTTTAAAACAATGTGGTCTTGGGCCCAGAGTTGGCACAGCATTTCCAGTGTATGCTTTAGTGTGTGTGAGGAGCCCATGGCTTCGGTCCACAGTGCCAAAGAAGAGCACCCTGGACAGCACTGAAGAGAACTCAGTGGATTCTAGAGCAGACTTTTGCTGTCTTTCCCTGTTTCCATTCTCTCTCTAAGGTTGTAGATTTTTAATTGCATCAAGGAGCCCAATCAGTGATACTGTGCATGCACAAGGCTCTCTAATATTGCATTAAGCAGTGATAAAACAACACCAGGTCTTTTTGCATAGTTTCCATGGGTCTCACAAGACTGTGGTCAATGTGTTGTCTGGCCTGTCTTCCCTCCTGAGTTCAGGGTTCTCTTCTAAGCTTTTGCAATTGTCAGAGCTTAGTTCCTCCAGCAACAGGACTGAGACTAGGTTCCTTGCTGGCCACCAGCCAGGCACTGCTCTCAGCTTCCAGACACCCACAGTTCCTGACCTCCTGGCCTTTTCCCTACATGGCAGGCTACTTCTCTGAGGCATGCAAGGTAATTTCTTGACTTCAGGGAGGGCCTCAGTTCCCTGCCTTATTTATGGGGTGTCAAAGATCAAACCCAGGCCCTTATACAGGCATTCTACCTCTGAACCACCTCTTGGCCCAATTTTTATTTTATCTTTTTGTGAGAGAGAGTAGGAAGTGGTTAGGCAGTGGCTCACTCAATTCAGTGTACATGTAACCATATGCAAGGACCCAGGTTCAAGGCCCCGCTCCCCACCTGCAGAAATGATACTTCATGAGCAGTGAAGCAGGTCTGCAAGTGTCTCTTTTTCTCCCTCTCTATCTCCCTTTACCCTCTCAATTTCTCTCTATCCTATCTAATAAAATAGAAAGGAAAGAGAGAGAGAGAAAGAGAGAGAGAAAGAGAGGGAAGAAGAAGAAGGAAGAGGAGGAGGAAGAGGAGGAGGAAGAGGAGGAGGAAGAGGAGGAGAAACACCAAGACACTGCTTCATTATCCGAGCTTTACCAATCTCCATCCTTCTTGCTTTATTTATTTATTTATTTATTTATTTATTTATTTATTTATTCCCTTTTCTTGCCCTTGTTTTTTTTTATTGTTGTGGTTATTATTGTTGTTGATGTCCTTGTTGTTGTTTAGGACAGAGAGAAATGGTGAGAGAAGGGGAAGACAGAGAGGGGGAGAGAAAGAGAGACACCTGCAGACCTACTTCACTGCCTGTGAAGTGACTCCCCTGCAGGTGGGGTGGGGGGCTCGAACCCGGATCCTTATGCCGGTCCTTGAGCTTTGCGACACATACACTTAACTACCACCCTTGTTGCTTTCTTCCCCAGCCCTCTCAATCCTCCTTTTAAGATCTCTCACCTGATTTAGCCAGGCCTATCCAGAATCAGCTCCCTTTTGATAATATACACTGAACTGATTTGGAATTTTAATCACACCTGAAAATTCACAGGTGGTGAAGCAGTTCTGCAGGTGTGTCTCTTTCTCTCCCCCTCTCTGTCTTCCCCTCCTCTCTCCATTTCTCTCTGTCCTATTCAACAACAACGAGACCAATCATAACTACAACAATAAAACAACAAGGGCAACAAAAGGGAATAAATAATAAATAAATAAATATTTAAAAAATAAATCTTTAAAAAAAAAGAAAATTCCCTTTACTGTTATAATATCCTATTAGCTAGAAGTAAGTCACAGGTTCTGCTCATATTCAGGGGTAGAGAGAGGGGTCATATAAGGACTTGAATGATCTGGGGTCACCTTAGGGTATCGTTAGCACACCACCATCAGTGGCCTTTGGATCTTCCACAGACTTAAACTGTAAGACCGGGTCCTCTTTGAACTTCCACTCACTAAAAGCTGTTGAATACACAGGGGATAAGGTGGGTAGGCAGGGGTTGGGGTGGGTGCTGGTCGGTGAAACCTGGTCTCTGGGCCCCATTTCTCATGGGTCTGGGTATGGGGAAGGCAGTTCCTCATGAAGAAACTATTTTAGCTCCTCAGGGGGAATGACAGATGCTTGTAAGAGGAGGGGTACTTTGGTACTTTGAGTCAGACCAGGTAGGGTTTCCATGGCAGCCAAGGTGTGTGTGGGGGGGTGCCCACCCTGGCCAAGGGAGAGCTTAATGGAAGTGAATTTAGGGAACAACGTGGCTGTTGACTGCAAGGCTTTAGACTAAGAGATTAGACTGGGGAGGGCGCTGAGCCAGCAGTGGGGAGCTGTGAATGAGAACTTGTGTGAGAAGGAAAGGACATGATGATATCTTGTCATGGACACCTCCTGAGAGCTTTGTCCCCACCTTCTTTCTCTATTGAACTTCCCCCACATGCTAGACACTGAGTTTGGCAAAAGAACACAATATTGAAACCACAGGAAGAGGATCTCAGGGTCCTTGGAGCCAAGTCAGGGACACAGACACTAACCAAACCATCCGTTATATCTGGAATAGGAGCTGGAAGGGAGGAACGAAGCATTGTAAGAGCGAGGAGCAGGACCCTGGCCCAGAACATGGAGTGACTGGAGCGTCACGCCCCAAAGAGGAAGGACAAAGGATGGGGGGGCATTTCACCTGCTGTCACACTCCTACATTCTGTCTGGAGCTGCTTCCTGGTCCCCAAATCTCATCCTTTCTCTATGCAAGTGCCTCAGCCACTGCAGACCCAGGGCACTCTACCCCACTGCCTCGATGTTCCACACACCCAGGCCCAGATGTTCTCATGCCCCAGTGCCCCAGACAGAACCCAGACAGTTGCACAGCTGTCTAGCCAGTCTACAGGACACTGGGCCTGCCAATAGCCCCAGGGAGCGGGGCAAAGAAGGGACACCTCTGACAGACAGAACAGATTCAACTAGGGAGCCAAAGCATACACCAGTCAGAGGGGAGCAGGCCTGATGTGCAGTGGGCAGCTTAACCCCTTCCCTCCCACCATTCCATGCCTGCAGTTCTATGACTCACCACTCAGCCGTCCCAGCAGACTCTTCTGGCTGGAAAAGAAGAGCCCTTCCTTGCTGTGAATAAATGATTCACTCATTCATTTATTCATTTATTCATTTTCACAGACACAAGACACAGACTTTGCCTCTTAATTCACACGCCCAGTTGAATGCATGTTACCATGCACAAGGACTAGGATTCAAGCCCTGTCCCCACCCCCCATGCCTACTTGGTGTGTGTGTGAGGGCTTCACAAGTGGTGGAGCATTACTGCAACTGTCTCCCCTTCTCTCTCTCTCTCTCTCTCTCTATCTCTTTATCTGAAAATAAATGACCACAGGGAATGGTTGATTTGTAGTGCAGATATGCCCCTGCGGCTACAGACAGACTATGACCCACATAGTCAACGTCTGCCACCTCTCCAGATTCAAAGGAGGTCTCGAAACTTTACATCAGGCTCAACCTGACGCTGTTGACTGGCTACAGAAGAAGGGCAAACGCTAGAAGAAGAAGTGCAGATATCAAACCTGAGCATAACTCTGATGGCAAATAATAATAGTAACAACAGTAATAATAATTCATGAGCTCTCTCTCCCTTTGCAGTGTGTTTACTGTCTGAGACCCCTGAAGCAGGGGCTGTGTCTCCCCTTCACCCTGGAGATGCTTGGACTCAGGGCAGTGTTTTCTCTGGGGTCTGGAAGTGCCTTAACAGAGGATATGTTTGATGCCAGGGCTGGGACTGGGCTCCCACTCTCTACATACCCCAGGAGAGAAGGAAGGACTGAGAACATGGGAAGCTGGTTATCTGAAATGCTTGCTCATCCACCACCACCTCTCCTGTGCAGCACCCACTGCTCCCAAGTGGAAGAACTGCCTGTCCTACCAAAGAAACACCTCTTAGGGTGTGACTGGGCCAACAGAGAAGTGGCTCCAAGAGAGGGTCTCTACTGGGGCTCAGCCTGCACTGCCCTCTGCCCCCAGCTCCCAGCTTGAACTTCACTGCTATCCTCCCCCAGCTGTCAGCTCACTTAAGAGACACAGCTCAGGGAGCCGGGCAGTAGCGCAGCAGGTTAAGCACACATGGTGCGAAGTGCAAGGACCAGCATAAGGATCCCAGTTCGAGACCCCGGCTCACCACCTGCAGGGGAGTCGCTTCACAGGTGGTTCAGGTCTGCAGGTGTCTATCTTTCTCTCCTCCTCTCTGTCTTCCCCTCCTCTCTCCATTTGTCTCTGTCCTATCCAACAACGACAACATCAACAACAACAATAACTACAACAACAATAAAAAAAAAAAAAGGGCAGCAAAAAGAAAATAAATAAATATTAAAAAAAAAAAAAAAGAACCCTGGGTCCATGCTCCCAGAGGGATAGAGAATGGGAAAGCTATCAGGGGAGGGGAGGGGATATGGAGATTGGGCGGTGGGAATTGTGTGGAGTTGTACCCCTCCTACCCTATGGTTTTGTTAATTTATCCTTTCTTAAATAAAAAATAAATTTAAAAAAAAAAAGGAGGGAGTTGGGCTGTAGTACATCGGGCTAAGCACAGGTGGCGCAAAGCACAAAGACCGGCGGCATAAGGATCCCGGTTCGAACCCCGGCTCCCCACCCGCAGGGGAGTCACTTCACAGGCGGTGAAGCAGGTCTGCAGGTGTCTGTCTTTCTCTCCTCCTCTCTGTCTTCCCCTCCCTCTCTCCATTTCTCTCTGTCCTATCCAACAACGACAACAACAATAATAACTACAACAATAAAACAACAAGGGCAACAAAAGGGAAAAAATAAATATAAAAAAAAAGTTAAAAAAAAAAAAAGGAGACACAGCTGAATGGGACTGAATGGGTGCCGGACAGAGGTCAACAGGCTACATTCACCCTCACTCAGGAGGGTCCTGAAGGCAGGAGCCAGGTTGCAAGAAGGTCCAGGAAAACTTGCTAGAACAAGGGGAGTCTAGCAAGAAGAGCAGGGAATTAATAACTCCCACTTCATCCCTCAATGCCTGTGGGCCTGGAGCAGACCAGGCCATTTTGACGTTCTGCTCACCTATGAGGTAATGACCTGGAGTGATCACAGCAGCTTCTTCTGGGTCTCACTTTTTAAAAATTTCCAGCAGGGCCAGCAAAGTAAATCACTTGAATAGTGTACTGCTTCGCTATGTGTACAACATGGGCTCGAATCAAACCCGCACTGCACTTAAAGAAGTTCCAGTGTTCTGGTCTCTGTCACTTTCTCTCTACCTTTTGGCCTCTCTCTTGTCTATATCTGAAAAATAAATTAAATAGGGACTAGGTGGTGGCACATCTGGCAAAGCACACAATTACAGTGCACAAGGACCTAGGTTCAAGGCCCTGGTTTACACCTGCAGAGGGAGAAGCTTCATGAGTTTCTCACTCTCTCCCTATCTATCTTCTCTCTCAATTTCTTTCTCTGTCCAAAATAAATAAATAAAAAGATATTAGTAATAATAATAAATTAAATTATGTAATGAATTTTCCAGCAGAGACGATACATCTTGAGAAACTAAAAGATAGGAAGATCTCCTGTGACTGCCCCATGAAGCCAAATGAGGACCAGAGAGATAGCTCACCAGGTAGGTACACGCCTGAACACCCACACAATCCAAGTCTGAGTGCTGGCACTACATAGGAATGCCATAGCACCAGGGGAAGCTCTGGCACTGTGGTGTCTCTTTCTCTGTGTACCTCTTTCTCTATATCTGATTTATTTATTTATTTTTGCCTCCAGGATTATCACTGGGACTCAGTTATGCACTATGAATCTATTGCTCCTGGTGGATATTTTTTCTGTTTTGTTGCTGTTATTGTTGTTGTTGGACAGGACAGAGAGAAATGGAGAGAGGAGGGGAAGACAGAGGGGGAGAGAAAGATAGACACCTGCAGCCCTGCTTTACCACTTATAAATCAACCCCTTTTGCAGGTGGGGAGCTGGGGGCTCTAATCAGGATCCTTGCACCAGTCCTTATGCTTCATACCATGTGCACTTAACCCAGTGTGTTACCGCCCAGCTCCCCTCTGAATTTTTAAATATTTATTCCCTTTTGTTGCCCTTATTGTTTTTTATTGTTGTAGTTATTATTGTTGTTGTTATTGATGTCGTCATTGTTGGATAGGACAGAGAGAAATGGAGAGAGGAGGGGAAGACGGAGAAGGGGAGAGAAAGATAGACCACCCTGCAGGTGGGGAGCTAGGGGCTCGAACAGGGATCCTTATGCTGTCTCTTGCACTTTGTGCCACCTGCACTTAACCTGCTGTGCTACCACCTGACTCCCAGATCTAAATTTTTAAAAAAAGATCTAGGAGTGATGAAATTGAGCATGTGCAAGGCCACAGCACAACAAAAGAGAAGGAAAAAAAAGTTCCAGATGAGAGGACTGCAGGACAGCCACCTTATGAGAGATTTTAGGCTACACTAAGGAAGACATCCTGGAAGGAGTGGTTTGAGCTCCTGGACAGGCTTTACATCACTGCTTTCCAGAACCCATCTGAATGGACAGCAGGAAGGACCCGTGGCCAAGACAGCAGCATTGGGGATGCCTCCCACTCTTCTGAAGTCTGGAAGGATTTTGTTTTTTTTACAGCACTCATGAAATTGGACTCGACAAATACCCAGGTAAGGACTGAGGATGTCTGTCCTTGACCACCACACCATCAGGTTATGCAGAGCACAGTTGTGAGGTGGACACAGCCCCAGCCTTCAGGCAGTCAGGGATTCAGTCTGGTGGGGGATTTGGCGGGGGGGGGGGGGAGGCCCAGTCAGTGAAGAAACACCCCAGGAGTCAGGCAAACACTAACCCCCCCCCTACTCTGGAAGCAGCTGGTCCCTGGCTGTGTGTGAATCTGAAACAGGATCAGGGATGAAGCAGTGGCAGAGTGCCCAGCGTGGAGGGAAGTTTGGGGGAGCTGCTCGAAGCCTGTGTAAGCAGACTGGGGGAGGCTCTGCCAGAGCGCATACACCTGTGGGCAAGCATCCTGACACCTGTCTCAGGTGTGCTCGGTCCCCAGTGTGGCTGAGACTATGAGGTGCAGAGGTATGCATTATGTGTGCAACAGGCAGGATGTGGACCCCTGAAATATGCTCTGAAGTATGAAGGAGCCTAGACCCGGTGTCATGCCCTTGAAGTTATGTTGGAAGTCTGCACACCCTCCCTCATCCCCAAGTCTCTTGCCCAGGGCAGGGGTTTGGGGGCTGTGTGAGGCACCATCATTTGCTCTGAAGCCAACAAAGCCCCAGGGGCCCTGTACACCCACAGCAAGGTCCTCTGTCTGCCCTTGATCCCTCGCCCTGGCGCCCCAGCAACTGTGCCTAAACAGCACGTGCAGGCCAGGCCAGCTGTCACTGTGACATCCATTCTCCTCGGAGGACCTGGGAGCGCCCACCCAGATCCCCTGGCGCCTCTCACCCTACTCCTCCCTAGACCGCACAGTGGGAGTTAGACCTGGCAGATTCTGGGAGGGATAGGTGTGTGTGTGTGTGTGTGTGTGTGTGTGTGTGTGTGTGTGTGTGTACGCACGCATGTGTATGTGATGGGGAGTGGTGGTGGTGGGGTTTGAAGTGTAGTCCATGAGCTGGTGAGGGACAAATGGAACAAGGAAGTCTACCCCCAGCACCCCTAGAGCTCCACTGTCCCTGCCCCTAAGGCTCAGAGAGGGCTCCTAGGGCCTCCGCCCAGGCCAGGAAGAAGAGCCTGCTAATTTGCCTGTCACTTACATCTGCTTTGCCTGGTGCTTCCTGAATGGCCTTTTTTCTAAACAAGCCTGAATTTTTTTTTTTACAAGCCTGAAATTTTGATTTTGCAAAACACTGAGCCTTTTCTAGGGGCTACATCTCTCCATATGCTCTACATACACTTTAAAAATGTAATACAGTACACCTATTAAATTGTAGTCATATAAATCACTATTTAATTAATATGAGATGGGGGAAAATTGATTGTATCTCTAACAAAGGGACTTTTAAAGTTAACCCAATTACCAAATAATGTGATGATAACAATAACTGTCCATTGTCTTCTTGAACCCTAAGACAGCAGGAACCTCACATTTTCACTATAGAGCCTAAACTTCCCCCAGTCCTGGGACCCTAGGGTAGGGCCCACTTTCCCGTATGCTTCTTCCAATTCTTATCAAATAATACTGCATCCACTGATCCCAACCTGATCAACACAACGAGTGCCACCCCAGCATGCTTCACTTCAGACTGTGTCCAGAGACTTCAGGTGTGGAACCCTTCAGCTTCATCACTCGGGTGAGACCTTTCCTTTCATAGTATTCTCTAATTCCATCCCAGGTGGTTCACTTCCTAACAAAGTCCCAAAACCTAGATATAGACCAGGTTCCAGGAGATAGAGCATATGTTCACACGTATCCATAAACTAGGGCAAATATATACCTGAAAGCAGTAGTACACTAGAGTTTGCAGTGAGTACCCCCCAACACTTCATCTCCACTATTCCAACCTTTGGGTCCATGATTCTTCAACGATTTGTTTAGCTTTCTATGTTAACTCTCTTTTCAGCCACCAGGTTCCAGATGCCATCAGGATGCCGGCCAGGCTTCCCTGGACTGTAGACCCCACCAATGCATCCTGGAGCTCCGCTTCCCCAGAGACTCACCCTACTAGGGAAAGAGAGAGGCAGACTGGGAGTATGGATCGACCAGTCAATGCCCATGTTCAGCGAGGAAGCAATTACAGAAGCCAGACCTTCCACCTTCTGCAACCCACAACAACCCTGGGTCCATGCTCTCAGAGGGATAGAGAATGGGAAAGCTATTAGGGAGGGGATGGGATATGGAGATTGGGAGGCGGGAATTGTGTGGAGTTGCACCCCCCCATCCTATGATTTTGTTAATGTCTCCTTAAAAAAAAAAAGAATAGGAAAGCTATCAGGGGAGGCGCTGGGACATGGAGTTCTGGTGGTGGGAATTATGTGGAATTGTACTCCTCTTATCCTATGTTTTTTGTTAGTGTTTCCTTTTTATAAATAAAAATTAATATATGTATATATATAATATATAATACAGGGCATTAACGCAACAGGTTAAGAGCACATGGCTTGAAGTGCAAGGACTTCAAGGACCAGCAAAGGACCGGTTCAAGCCCCCAGTTCCCTACCTGCAGGGGGTCATTTCACAAGTGGTGAAGCAGATCTACAGGTGTCTATCTCCCCCCCCATTTCTCCCCTCTCAATTTCTCTCTGTCCTATCCAACAACAACAACAACAGTAATAACAACAACAAGGGTACAACAAAGGCAACAAAAATGGAAAAAAATGGCCTCCAAGAGCAGTGGATTCATAGTGCAGGCACTGAGCCCCAGCAATAACCCTGGAGGCAATATCTATATTACTTATTTATGCATGGGGGGACAGCACAATGGTTATGAAAACTTCATGCCTGAGGCTCCAAGGTCCCAGGTTCAGTCCACAGCACCATCATAAGCCAGAGGTGAGCAGTACTCTGGGAAAAAAAAAACAACACCTAATTTGTTGGCTAGAGATGGAGATAAATTGATAGGGAAAGGGGAGATATAGAGGGAGAGAGTAAGAGACATCTGAAACACTATTTCACCATATGTGAAATATGTGAAACACTTTCTCTGTAGGTGAGGGCTGGGGGCTTGAATGCAGGTCCTTGCACATTGCAACATATGCATTCAGTTGAATGGACCATCACCTGGCCCTCTACATATACTTAATTAAGTGACTGCATTTAATTAAGCACATACACAAGAGAATACTGGCTTCCATTCACAAAAATGCAGAGGCTTTGCTCCTACTCCTGAGCCCACTCACCCATGTCCTGTTACCTCTTGCTAAATCTTCCTCTAACCTTATCAGGCAGAAGCAATTTCACCTCATGCATCCCAGGGCAAGGGGTGAGTTGTGAAAAACAGGCTGGCCTCACTTATCAGGATAGGGGCTTGATAGTGGTATGCGGGTGGGGGCTGCAATCCTCCACTGTAAGGGAAGGTCAGGGAACTTCTCTGGAAACTGCAACTACATGGTAAATATTTTGGTCTAATTATAGTTTGTGTTTATTTGAGGGAAGCACATTTACCAAGTCTCAGACATAAGTAACTAGCAGGTGAACCACAGTACTATCTCCCTTGCCCAGTTCAGTGAATTTTTGCTCACTTCTGTCTCCCCCCTGAACTGGAATTTTCTTGAGCACAAGTAAAATGTCTCTATCTACAAAGCGGAGATAGCAGTGGGACAGACTTCGTGCTGATACAGTGAGCTTTATTTTTTTTTAATTTATTATTTTAAAATTTTATTTATTTTCCCTTTTGTTGCCCTTGTTTTTTATTGTTGTTGTAGTTAGTATTATTGTTGTTATTGATGTCGTTGTTGTTAGATAGGACAGAGAGAAATGGAGAGAGGAGGGGAGACAGAGAGGGGGAGAGAAAGAGAGACACCTACAGACCTGCTTCACCACCTGTGAAGCGACTCCCCTGCAGGTGGGGAGCCAGGGGCTCAAACCGGGATCCTTACACCAGTCCTTGCACTTTGCGTCACCTGTGCTTTACTCGCTGCACTACTGCCCAACTCCCTATAGTGAGATTTAAATGAGTTCATTCACATAGTGTACTTATAAGAGCTCCCTGACACCATTCAGAGTTTGCTGTTAGAGTTATAATTAAATACTGTGTCAACTCCCACAACAACCACGCATTGCTGGAGACATTGCTATTCCACTAAACACTTGGGGACAGTGAGGCACAGAACTTGGGGCTTTCCTACCAAGGTTGTGAGTAAGTGAGTACCAGAACCCAGATTTGAATCTGTATTTGGCACTCTTAAACACTCTGCTGTTCCTGCCCCACTGGCATGGGTTGGGGCCTGACAACTGTGTAAAACCTGGAGGTGCTCTGTCTCTAAGCTCACCTATATCGACTGTCCCTCACCCTGCATGAGGATGAGCTGGTGGGCATGGAGAATGAGGTCAAGAATGAATTCCACTCACCAAAGCAGCTGGAGTGAACTTGGCTGCTTTGCGTAGGCCCAGGCCAGCATCAGGAGTCTTACGGGCTGGACACAACACTGCTGGTAGCCCTGCATCTTTGCTGCCTCAGCCTCACCTGAGAAGAAAGAAGGATCTGAACAGTCTCACCGTAGCATGGGTTTCTGTCTTCTCGACTAAGCGTCTTTTTGCAACCTGTTCAATAAAACACTGGACTCCTAAATGTTCTTTTTTAACTGATCAAAGGGGCTTGGTGGTGGTGCACCTGACTGAAAACACACATTACAGTGATCAAGGACCCAGGTTCAAGCCCCATCCCCACCTGCAAGGGGAGAGCTTTGTGAATGGTGAAGCAGTACTGCAGATGTCTCTTTCTCTCTCTGTCTATCTCCCCCTTCCCTCTCAACTTCTATCTATATCTAATAAATAAATAAAACTGATCAAACACTTGGCCCGGAGCTTCTGATCTCTTTATGGTATATCAGATACAAAAATATGTACATATGATAAATATATAATTATAATTTATATATAAAAATACACTGTGGTCTGTGAGGTGGTTAAGCGGATAAGGTTTTGGGCTCTCAAGCTTGAATTCCTGAATTTGATCCCCAGCAGCACATGTACCAGAGTAATGCCTGGTTCTCTCTCTCTCTCCTCCTATCTTTCTCACTAATAAATGAATACAATCTTTAAAAAATTTAAAGCTGTGCTATATCTTTCTCATCTGTCCAAACTCACACTGTGTCCTTATAGCACATGGGCTGCATACTCTATCTGGAAACTGATGACAATATGGGACACTGTCACCCCAACAAGGAGCTGCCATTAACCCCATCCCCAAAGAAGGTTCATCAGTATTGTCCTGAGAGCAGAATTCTACATGGAGAGGGGAGACGAAGGAAAGGTCTGGGGTGCAGAGTCTTTGTCCACACTGGATCAGGGTGCTGCTCCCCACCGTCCGGGTCTGGGCAGCTAGGGTGGAGATACTCCTCTTTCTGTCTGTCCTACAGTAAATGCTGGGGCTCCCCCTAGGAAGCCAACTAGGAAATTGTATTCCTGCAGTTCTGCAGGCCAAGCCACATTTACACCACCTGCCCACTATAAACCCCGGGGCTACAGGCCCCCACAGTCCTGCTATGGGGGCAAGGGGATGGGGGCAAAGAGGGGCCTAGAAAGCAGGAGACAGGGGCTCTTCTGTGGCAACTGAGCACCAGCCTGACCAGAGGGCTTCTCCACATCACACTGCATATCTGGGCTTGCCCAACCTGGAGATTAGTGGAGACCCTCCCCAACCCTTTCCCTGTCTCTGCTGAGTGAACACTAGGTCGCTAGAGCCTGGTCTCACCAGCTGCAAGGAGAGAGGCTGCAGAAAGAGAGGAGCAAACTAGGTGTCTGAGAGGCAGCAGTGCTTCCTCTGCTCCTGGAGGAAGCACAGACCTGGAGCCGTGGGCCTGGCATGACAGCCCACTGGGCGTGGAGTGGAGAAGGGAGGCATTCTTTAGGGGAGATGAAGTGAGGCCCGGAGTGAGAGACCTGTGGCTGGAACTAATGCAGCCTACAGGCTCCCCTGGCTGGGGCCCTCAGCACTGGGGTTTAGGAGAGCTGCAGGGGAAGAGACAGGGGCAGGGGAGGAATGACTGCTCCAGCCCCAAGCCAGCCTGTCACCTTCTGGACAAATCCAAGAAGCAGGCATGAGCCCGACTGACACTGGGAAGTGACCAGGGCGGTAGTGAGAAGGACCTCGGAGACAAGGAGGCTGCACAGGCAAGGTTCACCATGGACCTCAGCTGGGGCGAAAAGTCTCAGGCAAAGGGAGCCAGGCCAGGCGTGGCAGCATCACAGCGCCCTCTGTTGGCCAGAGGTGAAAGCTGTTTGTTCCCAACTTTAATTGCCTGCTAGGTAGTGAGGGGTGGGATGCATTGGATCGACCTTCTGGTGGTGCATCCCGTGAGTACCCATTTATTGGGGAAACTGACGATCCTTCCTAGCCGACTGAATCCACATGGATCCCAGTCACTTTCAAAGCCAGCAACAAGCAGACATCAGGCTCAACCTGACGCTGTTGACTGGCTACGGAAGAAGGGCAAACGCTAGAAGAAGAAGTGAGGGGTTAGTGGGAGAGAAACTGGTCCAGCTTGATTTGCAACTGGCTCCAGCTGGAAGCCAAGGTCCAGGGCTCCAGGCGTCAGAGACAGTCAGGAGACCCATGGGAACTTCTCGTTCCTCATCCTCCTTTCTCTATCTTCTCCTCCTTCTTCCTCCTTTTCCCTTTTCTTTTTTTAAAGTTTTTAATTATCTTTATTTATTTATTGGATAGAGACAGCCAGAAATCAAGAGGGGAGGGAGAGAGGGGGGGGGGAGAGAGAGAGAGAGAGAGAGACCTGCAACACTACTTCACCAGTCACAAAGCTTTCCCCCTGCAGGTGGGGACCAGGGGCTCAAAGCTGGGTCCTTGTGCACTGTAACATGTGCACTAAACTAGGTGCACCACCACCAAGACCCCTTCTTCCTTCTTTTCCTTCTTCCTCCTCCCTCCTCTTTTTTCCTTTTCTTCCTTCTCCTTCTTCCTCCTCATCCTCTTTTTCTTCCTTAACCAGAGCACTGCTCAGTTCTGGTTTATAGTGGTGAATTTGAGAGCTCAGAGCCTGAGACATGAAAGTCCTTTTTGAATAACCATTTGTCTCTTCAGCCCATCATCTTGGGAGCATCTGTCTTTTTTTTTTTTTTTAACTGCTGGAAAAACTGAAACCCAAATAGGAGGAGATGATTAGTCCTCAAAGGGGCTTGGGTGAGTTACTGGGTTATGGGGTTAGGTTCCCATGGTGGTGCCATAGATGGGCTGAGATTCTCTAGTCACTTATATCAGTTGTATTCCCCATTGATCGCCCTAAATTAATTCACATCAAGCCAACTCCAGACAGTTCTGCCAGTCTCCACCCCTACTACTCTGCATCACACTTCTAGCCTACCTAGACAATGAGAATCTCTGTTCCCCACAACCCCCCTCCTCTGCCATCAAACCCTCTTTAGCCCACTCCAGCCACTCAGACTTGAGACAAGACTTATTATGTTCCCCACTCACCAAGCAATTCCCTCATAAAGCCTTCTGCACAATTCCCCGCCCCTGTCTCCCCCTCAAGAAATGAAAACTCTAATTATTTTTGTCTTAACTTTATTGGGTTTTCTTTTTAATTACACATCACAATAGTACATGTTCTTTGTAGCTGCTTAAACGAACAGAGGACTCTTCAGGTGATGCCGACAGCCTCCTGTCTCAGCTCAGGCCCCACAGCTTTTTCTCTCTTGGCAGGTGCAGGAGCACTGGTTCTCCTTCTGCTTTTCCAAGGCCAATTCACTGTAGCAGCAAGGGCTGTGATCACTGTCTCTCTTTGTCTCTCTGTCTCTGTCCCATTCTTTCCCTGAAATACAAAGAATGCAGAAGTCTGTCAGGAGCCATGGGATGCAGGAGACCCCAGCTCCACAAAAAGGAGAAGAGTTTTGTAGTATTCCACAATAAAATAGGGCCAGACAGTACCTCACCCAGTAGGGCTTGTGTCTCGCCATGTGGGAAGTCTGAGTTTGAATGCCGGCACTACGGGGGAAAGCCCTGGTGCTGTGGTATCTTTCCTTTTCTCTCTTTCTCTATGTATCTCTATATATCTGAAATTAAAAGCATGAAAGAGTCAACTTGCGATGAGTGTAATCACACATGCTCAAAGCCCCAGCACAGCAAAATTACTATTATTATTATTTTAATATTTATTTATTCCCTTTTGTTGTCTTTTTTATTGTTGTAGTTATTATTGTTGTCATTGTTGTTGGATAGGACAGAGAGAAATGGAGAGAGGAGGGGAAGACAGAGAGGGGGAGAGAAAGATAGACACCTGCAGACCTGCTTCACCACTTGTGAAGTGACTCCCCTGCAGGTGGGGAGCCGGGGGCTCGAACCAAGATCCTTACGCTGGTCCTTGTGCTTTGTACCACCTGCACTTAACCCACTGTGCTACCGCCCGACTCCTATTATTATTATTATTTTTCCTACCAGGGTTATAGCTGGTGTTCTGGATCTATATATGAAGCCACTCTTCCCAGCAGCCTCCCCCCTTTTTTTTGATAGAGTGTGAGAGAGCAAAATTAATTAATTAATATATGCATGCATTCATAACACTTTGAATAAATGTTTGAATGAATTAGTAAATGGGCATGGAAGTGACAAATCTGCTGTGCAGAGAATTCCAAATAATCAGACACTTCATTCTAATTAGATACTTATTCCTAAAAGATGAGGCAGACAGTCTAATTTTCAATGCTATTTTGTTGTTAAAATTCCAGAAGGCTCTAGCCGGGCGGGTCTAGCTTCATGGGCGGGTAACAGAGACGTGGAGACAACGGCTGGGCAGGGAAGCTGTATTTCTTTATTCAGGAACAACGATTCATAAACTAAACCAAACTAATCACCAAACACAACTCTGCTGTCTCTTTTCGGTGGCACAAGCACTCTCTCTTACTCTGGAACTCAGGAACCCAGGAACTCTGTCACTCTGGAACTCTGGCGGGTTTCCTAGGGGTGGGGCCAAGCGGGCCCGCGAAATTAACAGGACTGATCTAATTCTCTTGGCGGGGGAGAACTAGAACCCAATGTAAAGCATACAACAATTCACCCTTTTCTTTTAACTAAATGGCTACAGTATCAAGGGTGTGGGGTGAACAGAAACATATATCATATAGGCATTTTTAAAAAAGAAACTGGCACAAACATGGAGAAACATGTAAGCAAGTAACAAGAACCAGTGTGTAAAACTTTATCAGCTTAAAAAAAACATTTCTTGTCTCTGGGGGGCGTACCTGTCTCGACAGACATTTGTATGGGGGTGGGGAATGGCCTAGAGTCCCAAAGGCAGCTGGCTGCAATTTACTTACTATGAAACAAAGCTTGTTATTAGCATATTTCTAATAGAGAATGAATTTGAGACTTTTACATATCAACAACGTCTTTTAACCTTTTGTTACACCCATTCAAGATGGAGTCACGTTGTACTCAGGAAAGGAAACCTCAGGCATGAGAATAATTAGCATAGCCATTGTGTGATCTACCATTTCTAATAGAGAAGGTAATGGAGAGTTTTACATATCAACAAGTCTATTTAACCTTTTGTTTAGACCAACTTAGTTAAAATATATTGATTGTTAACTAATTTTTACCTCAGACTTTAAATGTAAGTTAATTTTATCTTTATGAGAATTACGTTGAAAACCTTTTTCATTTAACTTTGTCTAGTAAGAATTTAGCCTTAAAGTTACTGTTTACCAAACTTTAAACATACGCATAAACATGGTCATTAATACACAAGGAGAGAAACCTTTGTTACGAAGACATGTCATTTCAAACACGAATTTAAATCTGTACTGTCTTAGTTGTTGGGGGGGGGGGGTTCACCATCCGGAGGTGGCTTCCCGCACAGCTTCACTTTTAGGAATTGTAGGTTGCAATCTCTGCACAAATCTCTGTGTACTCCAGCTTGTCTGCCTTCAGACCGGACCGGCGGCTGGAGATCTCGTGTGCCCAGTTTCGGCAGGGAGCCCGGGGGTCCGGGAGGCCCGGGATGGTTCCAGAATTTATAGCAAGAGGGCAGGCAGGCCACCATTGTAGAAGGCGTGGGCCTAGGTGCCCAGGGGTGGCGGCCATGATAGGCCGCCGCGGCCCTGCCCCATAGCCCTGACGTGTCTGCTGCCCTGTTCGCAGTGGCCGAGCAGTGTGGAGGGATCACGCGTCCAGTGTCCTGAGCCACGCGGTGGAGAGCCGGCTCCTGTGGGCTGGCCTCGGGCTCTTGCGTGTTGGCATCGGGCTCCAACGTGTTGGCATTGGGCTCCAGCGTGTTGGCATCGGGCTCCAGCATGTTGGCATCGGGCTCTTGTGTGGTGACATCGGGCTCCTTCGGGCTGCAGGGCTGCGGGGCTGCGGGCGCGGTGCGCAGGGTTGTCTGGGCGCAGCCGGCTGGCTGGTTGTTTAACCAGGTGGAAATGGCAGCTCTGTGCCTCGCCTCCCGCCCGCTGGCTATTCCCGCTGGCTGTTCTGAGTTCGCCCGAGTGAGTGGAAACCACAGAGTGGTCCAGAGATAAATGTTCCAGAAACAGCAAAACAGTCTCGTGAAGAAAGAGCAGAGGCCTTTGGAGATCTCTTCACAAGCAGAAGAGAAGGCCATAGTGCATAGGTAGCCAAATTGTCTTTACTTACCTGAGAGATGCGCAGGTCAGGTCCACGTGGGCGCCATTGCCACAACAGATCTGGCATCAATCTGGCACTGTAAACGTTAAAATCATTGTCACGAATATGCGTTAACTCTCTAAGCAATTTGAGTCTGTTTAAAATACATATTTTAGCTAAAATTGGTCTCAAGATCCTGCGGTAGAGGCTGCTACAGGAGGTCACATTAGATGACCTTTAAATAAAATCATAAAGAGATTCTAAACCAATTATAATCATCGAGGTATCAACTATAACAAACCTATAACTTGTTACAAGTTCAAATTAACCACGAGAAGCAGATTGTTTGTGTTTCTTTCACAGGAATCCAGGAAAAACCATCTGAACCCCTGCACATCCTGACGTCATCCACTAGATGGCACAACTACCGTGGCACACCCCCCGAAACCCTAGATGTCACTCAACGCGATCTGAAGAACCTGATACACAGACTCCAAGGACAGAACTTTCTTCATGCCTGGTTATCGTTCCTGCTTCTGACCTGCTTATCACGTGTTGGCAGTTCCAGCTGGCTATCTACAGAAAAGCAACATTCCAGTGGCTGACCTCCCTCA
Organism: Erinaceus europaeus; assembly: GCF_950295315.1. Taxonomy (NCBI): domain Eukaryota; kingdom Metazoa; phylum Chordata; class Mammalia; order Eulipotyphla; family Erinaceidae; genus Erinaceus; species Erinaceus europaeus. The sequence continues at coordinate 54,058,449 of NC_080173.1, forward strand.
TGCAGCATTGCATCCCCTGCCAATTCTTCCCCTAGCTATCTACTTCGGACTGAGACTTGTATCGGACTTTCTGACATACCCTATATACATTTTACACAATTTTGAAGCAGCTTATTTCCCTTCACGCTGCTGGTTTTTCATAGACTGATCCTGAGTAATTCATAGACTTTACAGACTGTTGCCTTGAGGACTATACAATGCCAAATAGCCCCTCTGTTTGGTGGGTCATGCCTCCCGCCTCCCCCTCATTATGTACCCTTGCCCCTTTCCCCACTCAAGCAGGGAATGTTCCTTTACACACCAATCCTTCCCTTCACACCACACTGGCTTTTACTTCTCCCCTACTTGTCCCTTCCTATTTTGTTATATCATTTAGGCTTATGCCCAAAAGGTTTCTGCCCCATGATAGTCTTTTACAGACTTTGTACATCTTATGCAATTACTAGATAGAAAGATAGAAAAGATGTAGAGATATTGTGAAGAGATGGTTGAGCAGGCTACGCTTAAACCTATGAGATGAGTCTCTCCAGGTAAGTCTCTCTCTCTAAAGAGGGGTTGAGCACAGGAGGACGCATAAATCTCACAAGGTTCGCAGCCATTTAAGCCTTCCCTCCTCCACAGAAAGTCCTACATCTTCCCACCTGAGCATGGCATTCCTCTAAAACATTTAAGCCTGCTCCATTCCATTTTTCTTTACTGTGTCCATTTATATATAAAGGGATAGGAGGAGATGTTGCTGAGGAGTTATTCTGATGCAGTCTCCGCCCCCAGGTTTTTCTACGCCCCGCAAAATCCTAGAGTGCCCCCTGCAACCAATCCTGGCCCTACACGTCACCCCTGGTTGTCGCCCAATAAAAAGCCCCCTCACCCCCCCTCTCTCTCTGGGCTCTCAGCTCTCCCTCTCTGAGATCTTGCTCCCTGCTCTCCCCCCCCCCCGTGGTCAGGTAGTGGGGACAGCCATTGCCGGCTGGCTCCACGTGGTCTGAACCAAACCCCCCCCATCCTATAATAAAGATTTGTGTACCCCTTTGCTCTGGACGTCCGCTCTCTTCTCCGCGGTGCAGCCCGACACCAGACCACCACAACAACACTATTTCACTGTGGACTGTGCTTCACACAGCAACTTACTACTACAGAGAGCAGTGTGGAGAGAACAGAGGAGGGTGTGGGGTGATGGTGCAAAGAAAAATCCTGGCAGACTGAACTTCAGTCAGGCGATCAGTGCCAGTGGCAGCAGTCATAGTCTACTCTTGACCGATGAGGTAAAGGTGGCCCTTCACCTCCAGGGCCACCTTCCTCAAAGCCCAGAACCTTGGCCTGTGAGGAAAATGGCAGACATGTTCTTCTAGAAGAACGCCTCTAAGTGCTGAAGTTATCAAAAAACGGGAGTCTGAGAAAAGGCAGCATCCAAGAGGAGACTAAGAAGACCAAAGGTTATGAACCAGGTATCCCAGAGGGGACCCAGGGCATTCTGTGAAAACTACGAAAATCTGAATAAGCTATGGAATCTTTGTAGAAATGAACCATACACGTCAATAATAGTAGGGGAAGTGTGAGGATGGGGAGGGTCTTGAGAACTCTATGTACTATCTAGTCTTCTAAAGTTATCTTGCAGGGGTAGGTAGCATAATGGTTATGCAAAGACTCTCATACCTGAGGCTCCAAAGTCCCAGGTTCTATCCCCTGCATCACTATATGCCAGAGCTGAGCAGTGCTCCAGGAAAAGAAGAAAAAAAGATTCTGCTCTCTTGGGGGCTGGGCGGTGGCGCAGCAGGTTAAGCGCACATAGCGCAGAGCGCAAGGGTCCCGGTTCAAGCCCCTGGATCACCTGCATGTGTCTCTGTCTTCTCCTCCTCTCAATTTCTCTGTCCTATGCAAAGAAAAGAAAAAAAAGTAGTCCAGGAGGTGGTGCAGTGGACGAAGCACTGGATTCTCCAGCATGAGGTCCTGAGTTTGGTCCCTGGAAGCACATGTACCAGAGTGATGTCTGGTTCTTTTTTTTTCTCTCTCTCCTCCTATCTTTCTCATAAATAAATAAAATCTTTTTTAAAAAGGAAGGAAGAAAGTTATCTCTACTGGTTTCTTTTGTTTATTTATTGAAAGAGAGAGGGAGAAAAAGAAAGAACCAGAGCATCACTCTGAAACATGTGATACCAGAAATCAAATTCAGGACCTCAGCCTTATGAGGTCAATTATATCTAAAAAGAGAAAGGGGGGATTCAATTTAATTCTTTATCTATTGTGCCATCTCTTGAGCTGCATATCTACTGCTTAAAAAAAAAAAAACATCTTACAACTGGGAGAAATAGCTTAGTGTTCTCTGGCTTCTTTCCTTGTTTCTTTCTCATGTGAAGCTCTTTCTCAGATATAGTCAATAGCATAAATCTACAAGTAAATAAACTATCTGTGACCTTGGGAGAACTACTGCAGTTTCCAGTGAAGGGAATGGGAACATATAATCTGCTGATGGGAACAGTGGGAATAGATACCTCTGTTATTTCATAATTGTGTGAATCACTATTAAATCACTAATAATAATTTTAAAAGTAAGTAAACTATCCACCTCATCTTTGTTTTGAATTACTTATTTATTGAATTTGATTTCTTTTTATGAGAGCAAGAAATGTCAATGCACCACTTATTAATTTTGCTTTTAGAATCTGATGTCACTCAGAAACACTTTATTCCATAGCCAAAGTTTTCTTTAACTCTTTTTTATGACATCTAGGTTCTATATCCCCACATGGTTGAGAAATAATCCTTTGGGGGCCAGGGAGATGACTCAGCAATAGATCAGAGGTCTTGAATGCCTTAGGTTCGACTTCCAGCATCACATAAAATGGCTGGGCTCTGGTTTCTCTCTTGCAATAAAAATTATTCCCCTGTTTTTTCTTTATTTTATTTTATTTATTGAATATTTATTGGGTAGAGATAGAAACTGAGAGGGGAGAGGGAGAGAAAGAGAAGAAAAGACATCTGTAGTACCATTTCACCACTCATGAAGTTTGCTTCTATGCAGGTGGGGGCTGAGGCCTTGAACCCAGGACCTTGCACATGGTAATGTGTATGCTCTACCACACACACCACCACCTGACCCCTGGAACCAGCCTTTCCTGCCCCTGGCCTTCCAGGAAGCTCGTCCATTCTACACGCTTTAATTGAGGACCACATGGGTGTTGGGTGCTGATCCAGAGAAGACTGTACCTGAACAGAAACCTCTCAAATGTCTTCTAGAAATTTCTGGTCTGGGAGGAAAGAGAGGACAAAGTGTAATAACTGTGAGGCCAGGTGGCTCTGAGGTGCAGTGGGGATGGGGAGCATGGTGTCAATTTCCTTTTTAAAAAGCTTCAAGGAGGCAGTGGTGCCTGAGTGGTGATCCCTCCAGTGTGAGCAGGTGTCTGCCAGTAGCCAAGAAGGAAGGCAGGTCCATGGAGAGAGCAGCCTATCCAAAGACTCTGAGGCTAGACAAAACCCTGGCATTTGGGGGGCTGGGCAGTGGTGCACCCAGTTAAGCGTACATACTACCATGTGGAAGGACTAGGGTTCGAGCCCCAACTCCTTACCTGCAGGGAGGGATGGTTCGTGAGTGGTGAAGCAGGTCTGCAGGTGTCTATCTTCCTCTCTCCCTCTCTCTCCTTCTCTCTCTCTCCTCTCTCTCTCTCTCTCTCTCTCTTCTTCTCTCTCTCTCTCTCTCTCCTCTCCCCTCTCAATTTCTCTCTGTCCTGTCATATAAAAACAAGAAAGGGTGGAAAAGTGAAAAAAAATAAAAAAGGCCACCTGGAGCAGTGGATTTGTAGCGCTGGCACCAAGCCCCAGCAATAACCATGGAAGCAAAAAAAAGAAAAAAAAAACAAAAACCTGGCATTTGAGGAGCTGTGAATGGTTCAGAGGTCAGAGCAAGGGGCCTGATGAGGGAAGTGAGAGACAGGCTGACAAGGGAAGCCCGAGCCTGAAGCTTGCAGACATGCTGACAAGTCTGGGTTTTCTCTGATGAACAGCATGATGCAGAGGGGATGCCAATTCTCCTTTTTACCAGTCCCACATTCCACCTGTGCTCTCAGAGACTTAGTACTTTTCTTCCAAACTTTTTCTCCTTAATTAACTTCATAATTTAGGAGACTTTGTATAACACCCTTGTAAGCAGGAAACCGGTATCCCTGACTATAAATGAATGGAAATAAAAAGAAAAGTTGTTTTTTTGTTTTTTTGTGTTTAGTGAGAGAGACAAGACCCCAAACACTGCACCTCTGTGTATATAATGTTATGTTGACTTTTTTATGTGGTGCTGGATATCACATCCAGGCCTTGATGACTGCAAGCTATGCACTGACCCCTGAGTCACTTCTCCAGACTCTAAATTTTGACAGTCGTATGAAAATCTAAATTATTCATGTATACTCTGAGAGAAAAATGGAAGAAGGAGGAGGAGAAAGTGAAGAGGAGGAGGAGGGTCGGAGGTAGGGGGAAAAAGGGAGAGGAAGGGGTGGGGAGAGGGGGAGGAAGAAGTTCCAAGTCAACATAACAAACATACCGTGTCTTATTTTAGGACACACAAGGGGGGGGGCGGGGGGGTTGAATACATGGGCTCGAGAGTCCAGGTTGTCTGAGTTCAAGTGACAGCACTAGTGTGGATTTTTGTCTCTCTAAAACTCAATTTTTTTATCTGGAAAATGTGGCAATAGTAGAACCTACCTCACTGGACTGTGCAGTCAAATGAGAGAATGTGGGTAACATTAATGCTTTCCTTCACTATGTCTTGACTTGTCTGGAGACTTCCAAGGATTTGAAAGAGAGGGACATGGCCTAGTTTGCTTCTTAGAAGTCACTGTCTGGAGTAGGGCACCAAAGTAAAAACCCTGGGGTGAGGGTAAGGGTGGACATTTGGCTTCCCGGGGTGGCGGGGGGGGGGGGCGCTTAGGGGGATGGGTGGGTGTGGGTGGGTGGGATGGGACACAGTCTTTTGGTGGTGGGAATGGTGTTTATGTACACTCCTATTAATTTGTAGTCATATAAATCACTACTTAATCAATATGAGAGGGGAAAAATTGATTGTATGTCTCAAACTTTTTAAAGCACAGACTGAATCTTTTTAATACATAGGCTGAGACTTTGATATGTTGACTCTCTTAAAAGCCTAGACCAGGGAGAACAGAAGCAACCGGTGGCACAGCTATATACAAGATGTTCAGTATTATACAGCAAATCCTAACAAAGGGACTTTTCAAAGTTAACCCAATTACCAAATAATGTGATGATAACAATAACTACCTATTGTCTTCTTGAACCCTAAGACAGCAGGAACCTCACATTTCCACTATAGAGCCTATATTTCCCTCAGTCCTGGAACCTTAGGGTGAGGTGCACTTTCCTGCATGCTTCTCTCAATTCATACCAAATAATATTGCATCCACCAATCCCAACCTAATCAACACAACGAATGCCACCTCAACATTCTCACTTCAGACCCTGTCCGGAGACTTCAGGTGTGGAATGACAACCCTTCAGCTTCATTACTGGGGTGAGACCTTTCCTTTCATAGTATTCTCTAATTCCATTCCAGGTGGTTCACTTCCTAACAAAGTCCCAAAACCTAGATATAGACCAGGTCCCATGAGATAGAGCATACGTTTACACGTATCCACAAACTGGAGCAAAATATATACCTGAAAGCAAAAGTACACAATTGTCTGCAGTGAGTACCCCCCAACACTTCATCTGCACTATTCCAGCCTTTAGGTCCATAACTGTTCAACAATTTGTTTGGCTTTGTATATTAATTCTCTTTTCAGCCACCAGGTTCCAGATGCCAGCATGATGCCGAGCAGACTTCCCTGGACAGACAACCCCACCAGTGTGTCCTAGAGCTCTGCTTCCCCAGAGACCCACCCTATTAGGGAAAGAGAGAGGCAGACTGGGAGTATGGATCGACCAGTCAACGCCCATGTTCAGCGGGGAAGCAACTACAGAAGCCAGACCTCCCACCTTCTGTAACCCACAATGACCTTGGTTCTATACTCCCAGAGGGTTAAAGAATAGGAAAGCTATAGGGGAGAGGATGGGATACGGAGATCTGGTGGTGGGAATTGTGTGGAGTTGTACCCCTCTTATCCTACGGTTTTGTTAATGTCTCTTTTTTTTAATTAATTAATTAAATTTTTTAAAAAAGAAGTCACTGTCCCAGGTGGATAAGAAATGACTAGGAGAGACCAGGCAAAAGCCAGTGTGTTCCCAGTGAGCATTGAGAGTACACTGACATCTGTAGTAGGGTGGAGGAGACCCAACTGGCTAGTGGACTGAAAAGCCAATCAGACTGATGTGGAGCTTCTAACAAAATGGAGAGTGTGTTGCTTTGCCATGTGTGACTCGGGTTCAAGTCCAGTCCCCACCACACTGAAAGAAACATCAGTTCTGTGGTCTCTCTCCCGGTCTGTCTCTATCTAAACAACAAAAAGATGGAGAGTGGTGTGTTCTGTGCATGGGGACCAGCAGACCACACACAGGTCTAGGGTCAGATGTGACGAGAACCCATTTGGCCACCTTGTGTTGGTGGAGTCTGTGGGTCCCTGTGTGTGGAGGGCTGAGCTTCAGGCTGGCACTCAGGAGTGAGGAGGGCAGTGAGGTCTGTGTCCCAGCCCCGCCAAGGAGCAAGCTCTGAGCTTGCACAGGTCTCCAGGACCACAAGGGGTGCCCAGAAAGCTTTTCTAAAAGATGACCTTCCTCTGCTCCTCCCCTCCTTCCTCCATGGCTACAGCTGAGCCCTCCAGGGTGCTGCTCACCAAGGGCTTTGTCAGTGCGTGGTCTGTCTCAGTTCAAGTCCCCCCTCCCCATGCACTGCTCTTTGTTGCTTCACTCATATCCAAGAGGGGTGGGACACCACAGGTTAACAAGGTGACCCCATCCAGGAAAGAGAGAAGACTAGGGACTTCCTCCTAAACTCCCCAGCGCCTTATCTGTCTCCCACTCTTAACACTGCCCCTTCCCAAGCCCCCACCCCCTCCATCTGATTTAATTTGGGTAGAAGATTGATGCGACGCAGTCTTCTTCCCAGATGCTGTGCACACACACACACACACACACACCCTAGAGGAGCCTATAGGGAACAGAACCTCTTCATGGAGCATTCCATGGGGCAAGGAGGGTGCATTGTTCTTCCCTTTGCTGCCAAGCATGACCAGGCTTGGCGTCTGGAGGTGGAAGGCACAGCCAGATGTGATGGAAGCCTGGATAACAGTGGCCTGCAACAGGAAGTAGAGACAGACACTTCAGGACAGACATCTCAACCTTGGGGAGAGAAGGATAATAAGGATGAATTTCACAAATACAGAACCCAAGCCTCCACCTTTGGGGGGTTCAAACTGCTCAAACCCTGTTTCCCCATCCTACTCTCTCCATTCAGGCCATTTCCCCCTAAGGAGACGCCTCTTTACATACTGCTGGCCCAACAGTCACATGTGAAAATCTGTGGTAGGACAGGGAGATAGAATAGTGGTTATGGAAAAGACTTTGGTATCTTAGGTTCCAGTGCTCCGGGTTCAATCCCCAGCACCATGACAAGCCAGAGCTAAACAGTGCAGTGCTCTGTTAAAAAATAAATTAAATAAGTAAATACAACTGTAAGATGCTTTCACTCACAAGTGAAATCTAGAAAACTGATACACATGGACCTGCAAAATTAAAAAAAAAAAAAAACAGAAGCAAACAAACTGTTTCTGAGACTTCGAAAATTATGGTATATATCTTTGGGAAGTGCGAGGGTGGGGGACACAGAACCTTTAGTGGTGGGTGTGAAGGGAACTAAACCCTGTAATCTTATGACCTTGTACCTCACTATTAGTCACAAATTAAAAAATGAGAAAAAATAGTACTGCTATGAAAAATAAATAAATAAATATCCTGTGGTGGGAAGCAAAGACTACTATGGCCCCAGCATTTACTGAATACCTATTAAGTTCCAAGCACTGGTCCCGGGATTCTGAAAACATCCTCAGGATGCAACGGAGAGGCACTGAGAGGGTAGGTCATTTACACAAGACCCTGGCAAATGCAGAATTAGGGCTCAGGCGAGCTGCATTCAGAGCTCCAGTAGTTCAGGTGGTAACTCTGAGTCCCATACACTCTGCTTCTCATTTTGAAGTGTCATTTTGAAGTCCTCCAAGCCTGGCGAAAAAGGTCTGTGCCGCAGCAGATAGGGAGAGATGGGAAAGGGTGGGCAGGGCCCTGCAGCCGGTCGCACTTCGCCTGGCTTGACCCGCAAAGCAAGAAGCTCCTCAATGTGCTCGCTAGGTGACGCGCTGACTCCACTCGCTTGCGGCCCGCCACGCCCGCGCAGGCTCTCCATCGCCCCCTGCGGGAGCTGGTGTTAACCGCAACGACCCGAGTCGAGGGACAGGTGGCTGGTGGCTGGTGGCTGGTGGCTGGTGCCAGGTGCCGGCGCCCTGCCAGGTGCCCTGCATTCTCATAGCCCGGCTCTGGCCCTGTTTTTCTCCCCCTTGTTTTTCACCTCCGAAGATATGGATATGTAACACAAAGGGACGTGACCAAATTCCTTTTGTTTGCTACTTCACTGTTTACAAAGCACTTCTCACCAGCTCAGCCCAAACAAAAACCAGGCTGTGTGTGAGAGTAGAGATCCAAATGAATGGCATGAACCTCCTTTACAGTCAGGGATGTGAGACCCAAAGAAGATGAAGAGATTCACTCACATCTCCCAGATGTGAGAGGCAGACCCACCTTGCCCCACCCCAGCTCCAGCCCTCACCCTTCACTGTCAAGAGTGTACATGAAGCCTTTGGTGGCCAGGAAGTCCTTCCTGTAGTGAGGTCCTGTGAAAGGAAAGGGGGAAGACAAAATGACTACTCAATGCCGAAGACACTGGCCAGAGTGGTGGCTCAGTACTAGAGCTCAGGACTTGCATGCAGGAGTCTCTGAGTTCAATCTCTGGCACCGTACATACGAGTGTGGTGCTCTGATATCTCCCCTCTACTCTTTCTCTCTCTCTCTCTCTCTTCCTATTTTATTTCTTATTAAAGTAATTAGTTTTCAAAAGCCTCAGGTATGTGGGCTGGGCAGTAGCACAGCAGGTTAAGCACACATGGCATGAACCACAAGGACTGGCATAAGGATCTTGGTTTGAGTCCCCAGCTCCCCATCTGCAGGGGGGGTCACTTCACAAGAGGTGAAGCAGGTCTGCAGGTGTCAGTCTTTCTCTCCCCCTCTCTGTCTCCCCTCCTCTCTTGATTTCTCTCTATTCTATCCAACAATAATAACAACAACAAGATGAAAAAAAAAGGCTCCCAGGAGCAGTGGATTTGTAGTGCAGGCACTGAGCCCCAGAGATAACCCTGGAGGCAAAAAAAAGAAAAGAAAAGAAAAGAAAAGAAAAGAAAAGAAAAGAAAAGAAAAGAAAAGAAAAAAAGCCTCAGGCATGTATGGCTCTGGCTATTAACAGGCAACTCAGGACTTTACAGCCAGAAATCGTCCACCTGTTTGCCACTCCTCTGCCCCATCCCTCCTCTCTTCCTTTACTTCTTCCTACCTGGGCCCTGGCAGCCCCATGTTGTACCCTCACTGTGCTCTGTCCTTTGCAAGCTCCTTACACTCTCACCTCTGATGATCTCCAGGCTCACAGACTTCCCAGTTCTATGCCTCAGTCTGACTCAGCTGATCACCACAGCTGAGCAGCTGTCAGTGCGTTTAGGGGTCGGGTGGCAGGGGGTGTTGCAACTCCTCCTGCAAACCTACTCATTGTCCTCAGTGAGAAATCCAAGGCTTGCCTGTGACTACTTGACCAAGTCCTAGAGTTAAAGTGCTCTTTGTGCCGTCTTTAAATGTCTTTCCAGGGTGGGAGTAGATAGCATAATGTTTATACAAAAAGACGCTTGTGCCTGAAGCTCTCAACCTCCTGCACCACCATAAACTAGAGCTGAGCAGTGCTCTGGTAAAATAATTATAATAATAATAATAATAACAAATATCTTTTCAAACCATCTCGTCATGTCCATGACCATAGGATCTGCCCTCACTCCCAGCTTCCAGTTTCACCCACCCTCCACATGCCTGTAGGCTGATCTTTCCAGTGGTCATTCCAAAGTGCACATCTAATCTCCGTTCAAAACTTGTAATAAAAATACAAAAACGGGGAGTCGGGCGGTGGCGCAGTGGGTTAAGCGCACGTGGCGCAAAGCGCAGGGACTGGCGTAAGGATCCCGGTTCGAGCCCCCGGCTCCCCACCTGCAGGGGAGTCGCTTCACGGTCGGTGAAGCAGGTCTGCAGGTGTCTATCTTTCTCTCCCCTCTCTCTCTGTCTTCCCCTCCTCTCTCCATTTCTCTCTGTCCTATCCAACAACAAAGCAGCGTCAACAATGGCAATAATAACCGCAACGAGGCTGCAACAACTAGGGCAACAAAAAGGGGAAAAAATGGCCTCCAGGAGCGGTGGATTCATGGTGCAGGCACCGAGCCCAGCAATAACCCTGGAGGAAAAAAAAAAAGAAAAGAAAAATACAAAACCGTTGTCCAGGAGGTGGTGCAGTGGATAAAGCAAAGCACCGGACTCTCAAGCAGGAGGTCCTGAGTTCAATCCCTGGCAGCACATGTCCCAGAGTGATGTCTTGTTCTTCCTCTCTCTCCTCCTTTCTCATTAATAAGTAAAAAATCCTTTAAAAAAATACAAAACCACCTGATTCACAGGATGATGACGGGACCTAGTCTACTCCCTTTATCTAGACCCACAGGCCTGGGCCATTGGGCCCCTGCCCACCTCTCTGACTGTCTTAATCCCCCACCCCCACCCTCCATTCTATTCTCTCCTTCCTGTTCCCCCAAAGTACCGAACTCTTCCCCAGCCTCAGGATTGGGTTCAGGATTTTAGATTATGCTGTTATTCTCTCTGCCTGGAATTTCCTCCGCCCCCACCCCACAGCTCTCCAGCTGACCACAACCTCCTAGTCTTGTAAATCTTGGCTGGAAGGTCAGATCTTATGCTCTCCTGAACCCTTCTAGGTGAGTTTGCATAAGCACCTCCTCTCACACTCAGAACTTGGTATGTTTCCCTTGGCACCCCTTGCCAAATCTCAAGCTTGTGTGTGTGCGCGTGTACACGTGCAGACGATTTAAGCACTAACCCTTCCACAGCCCAAGTTCTTCAAGCGAACAAGGACTACAGTCTCTCTGTTCACAGATGTACCCCATATCCAGCCTAGGGCCCGACATAAAAGTAGACACCCAATAACTATTTGTGGAACAAATGATTCTTTCATCTTGTCTTCATCAGAGCCCCATTCCCAGACTAGCTTTCATCTCTGGCCTTTGCATGAGTGGTTCCCTCTGCCTAGAAGTTTCCTTGCTTCCCCTCCCACCTGGGCTGTACCACATATCAGACAAGTTTCTCTGAAATTTGTCCTTGGACCCCACCCCATCTGAATTAGAATTTCCCTCTGGTCTCCTGTATGTAGCATTCAGTCATTACCCTGAAGCTGCAAATGTCCAGATAAACATAAGAGAGTGGCAATAATGATCTACTCCCATCTCTCCCCCAGACCTCTCTACACCAGTTGGCTCAAGGGCACTGACTGTCTTTCACACATCAGGAACCCCATTTTCCATTTATTCAATAGGCACTAATCAGGCCTCCACCGTGTGGTTTTCTTTCCTGGGGAGGAAAGAGCTATAGGCAGGAGCCTTCCTGGGGAAGCAGGTAAGTACATGAGAAGCCCAAAGTCAGAGGTAAGGCAGCAGGCATTCAGATGCTGGTGAACCAGAGGAGCTTGGGGTGGGAGTGGGACAGGGCACTGGGTTCTGTTTCCTTTTTAAGCATCAATAGCCTGTGGATCATAGATCTTTGCTGAGAGGACTGGGCCTGAATGGCAGATGTGCTGGGCATTACCTCTGCCACAGCTGTGCACAGAGCTCACTGTGACTGCTATCTGATTCCCCTCCCCAGGACAAGTGTGAGGAGTCAGTCAGTCTGGGTTCCCATTGCCAGAGGAATCATGGTTAAACCCAGTGGGCCCTTTGTGGTCTCCTCCTTGCAGGTTGCTGTCCCTCTCGATGGCCCTGTATCTCCTCTTCATCTTTTTCTTTTTTTCTTTCTTTTTTTTTCCTCCAGGGTTATCACCAGGGCTCAGTGCCTGCACTACAAATCCACTGCTCTTGGAGGCTATTTTTTCCCTTTTGTTGCCCTTGTTGTTTATCATTATTGTTAATACTGTTATTGTTATTGCTGTCATTGTCAGACAGAACCGAGAGAAATGGAGAGAGGAGGGGAAGACAGAGAGAGGGAGAGAAAGACAGACACCTGCAGACCTGCTTCACTGCCTGTGAAGCGACCTTCCCTGCAGGTGGGGAGCTGGGGGCTCAAAGTGGCATCCTTATGCCAGTCCTTGCACTTCATGCCATGTGTGTTTTATCTGTTGCACTACCACCCAGCACCCTCTTCTCTTTCTTTACACTCCTCACACAGTAAGGTTCATCACAGTAGAACCCAGAGGCTGCTTCCATCAGCATAACCTGGGATGGAGTAGGGACTTATAAAAATGCGTGGTCCTGGGTCAGGAAGATAGCACAGTAGTGATACAAAAGACTTACATGGTTGAGGTTTTGAAGTCCCAGGTTCAACCCCCAACACCACCATAAGCCAGAGCTGAGCTGGTAAAAACAAAAAAAGAAAAAAGAAAGAGAAAAGGAAGGAAGAGAGAAAGGAAGTCATATTCCTGGGACTGGGCAGTAGGTAACACAGTTAAGTGCACACACATGCAAGGACCTGGGTTCAAGACCCTGGACCTGTGGAGGGGAAGCTTCATGAGTGGTGAAGCACTGCTGCAGATATCTCTCTGTCTCTTTCCCTTTCCCCCTCTTTTTCTCCCCTTTCCCTCTCAATTTCCCTCTGTTTCTATCAAAAATAAATCTAGAAAGAAATAAAAAGAAGAAAGCCATGATACTGGGTTCCCATCTTCTAGCTGTGCTCACTGGGGTGAGCCCCTGGTGTCTGTGTGCACACAGTGAGCTCCACCTCATTCTGCTGGTCACAGCCAAGTGGGAGAACTCCCTGCTTTGCCCCACTGCCGCTCTCTGCTTTCAGGGTCAGCCTCCCTGCCCAGCCTGTCCCTGGATGCCTGTTCCTGCCTGGGACCCTTTGGGGGCTGTTCTTCCCCTGCCCACTGGTTAAATGCTAGTGTGCCCAGAGATCACCCTATCCAAGCCTCTTGATCCTTTGTACAACCCATGTCTCCTGCACTCCAGGTTAGACTCCTCTGTCTTCAGGTATCCAGCAACATAGACTTGATGTGGCCAAAGCAGACCCCACCACCCTCTCCCAAGAAGCCATCATCCCTCCTCACCTGTGGGGTGAACATCCATTACCTGAGCCAGAAACTTGGGGGTCACCTGCAGCTCTCTTTCCCCTTTATCTTACCAACAGCCAAAGGCTGGTTATCTTACCTCCTAAAGAGATGTTCAGTCCCCCCACACGGCCTTCATTTCCTGCCTGTCTGCCTCCTCCTAGTCTCCCTTCTTCCTACTGACTTCTTCAAAAGCTTTCTAAAATGCAAATCTCACAGCAATCACCAGCTGCCTCAAAACCCATCAAAGGGGCTTCATGAAAAAACGCCCTAACCATGATAGCACACCAGCCTTCCTCAGCTGCCCCAGCCTCCTCTTCCTTCTCCACCTTCCAGTATTGGCAAACTACTCCTGCTTTTAGTCTCCACATTTGACCCTTTGGTGCCCCCTGCCAGAAACAGCCCTTACTGGGCTGACTCCTCACCACTTTGGTATCACCTCCTCCAGGAAGCCTTCCTTGACCCTCCCCATTCTACCCTATCTCTACCATCTCCTGTGCACCAATGATGCTTGGGAGAGGGAGCTGTTATTCTTCTCAACATACTGAGTTAAAGCCATTGATTTTCATAGTTCTATTCTGCACTGGCCAGCAAGATCCTTGAGGGCAGGGCTGTGTCCCATTCATCTCTGTGTCCCATTGCCTGGCTCCCCTGGACAGGTTTGACTCATGGATGACTGCAGGGGGAAACTTGACGGAAGTGTGAGCCAGGAATGGCTGTGAGGGCATCGAGGGCAAGCCTGGCAGGAGGCACTGGCGGAGCAGAAGTGTGGGAAGCAGAAAAGCAAGAGCTTCCCTTCCTCACCCTCCCACGACTGCCCGCCAGCCATTGTGCCTGCTCTTTGTTTGCAATGTGTCTCATTAGTTCTCACAACAATGGATCGGGGTACAGGTATCAGAGAGCCAAAGCAAGCTGCCCAAGGTCACACAGCTGGGCCTGGATTGTGATGTGGGACAGTCTGGCCTGGGAGAGTGTGCTCCTTCTGCTGGGCCACACTGCTCTCCCAGGACAGGATCTCCTGGAGATGGACAGGAGTGGGTCCAGACACCTCTGCCTCACTGAGCACCGGAACCAGCTGCCCACACTCAGGCATACAGCTCTCTCAGCCAGACCAGAGGCTCGGAGGCCAGGCAAAGATTTATCTGTCCTTTTCTTCCCTGGATTCAGAGGGTCTTTTACTAGACATGCAGCACCCCCTCCCACCCAACCCCACCAGGCAAGAACTATGACCTCCTAGTCCCGCCCAGTGTGACCGGGGAGCAGGGGGCTCTGTGATGCTGTCTGGGTTCTGCGGAATCTGTCTCCCTCATCACACTTGGCCCAGGCTGATATTAAGATTCATCTGCATTCCCCGCGCACCCGCATGGCAGATGGTGGGGGAGGAGGCTGGGTGCATGCTGGGGGTTGCAGCCAGAGACCAAGGTGGGCCTTGAGGGGCACCAAGCACAGTGCCCACCCATTGTGCCCTGTACCCTGCCCCAGCCTGGGGCACCTCCTCACCTTCATGGTCTCCAAGAGATGTTCTAATTTTTCTGGAGACTAAGAGAGTCCTGGAATTCCAGGAAGAACATGTGGAAATGGGAGGGGGGAGCAGGTCCCCTCTTGGGGGAATCTTGCTCTGGGATCCTGTTCATCCTCCTTGCTGTGGAGGTTTGCAGAAGCCAGAGCTGACCAGCAGCCCCCTGAAATACAAACTCCATGACCCAGCCTGAGGACTCCCAGGGAGGGCAGGCGGGGAAGAATGGAGAAACAGCCTCCAGAGGCCTGGGCCACCTCACTCCTCAACTTTCCTCCGACCCTGACCCTGACCTCAGGATCCATTTGGCCCTGGGTGACCTTTGTAGCCCTGGGTTCCAGTCAAGTTCAGTGGCAGCACTGGGGGTGTGAGGAGGCTTAGGGAGGCTTACCCAGTTCCCCAGAGGAAGGCAGAAGAGGAGAGAGGCTGACATTGTGACCAAAGGGAAGCAGGTTAGACACCTAGCAGGACTTCCCGCAGCACGGAGGCAGGTCTCCGGAGAGAAAGTGGACCTTGAGCTGTGGGCAGGGACTGCACTCAGGAGATGTTCCTTTCAGCTGGCGGAATGGGTTTGGGAAAAATATTCTCTTTAAATGTCAGGTCTCCTGAGACTAGGGTAGGGCGGCAGGCTCCCCAGACCCCTTAGGGAAACAGACACCCCTCCAGATGGCGAAGAAGAGGGTCCCCACAATCTGTTCCCACCCTCTCCCTTCCTCGCTAGAGTGCCCCGCCCCGCGTCCTGCCCTCTAGGTCCCCCGGCTGCGGGCCGGCAGGGGAGGAGTTAACGGTGGAGGTACCGGTTGGGCTCACAGTACCTGCCGCCGCCGCCGCCGCCGCCGCCGCCGCGGGAGGGAGGGAGGGAGGGAGGGACGAGGAAACGGGAACCGCCTGGGCTCCGGGAGCGCTCCAGTCTGGTGGGGTGCTGCGCGGGGTGCGGACCGCCGGGGCTCGGAGTGGCCAGGGGCGTCCGCCAGGGGGCGCGCCGCGACGGGGCGGGAGGGGCAGTCTGGTCCAGGGAATTAGCTCCAGGGACGCGCGCGCGCGGGTCCCCAGCACATCTGGGCCAGAGCGGCGCCGCTGGAGCCAAGGGGGGCGCGGGGCGCGGATCTGGAGCGGCGGAGTCTTGGCCCAGCTGGGGCCCTTCGAGGCTCTCGGGCGCACACCTGGGACCTCGAGCAGGGGCTTTGCCGCGCACAGCTGGGGCAGGGGGGCGGGGGCGGCGGCTGCACAGCTGGACCAAAGGGGGCGGGGTCGGTCCTGGGCGGCAGACAGAGGGGAGGGCCGCGAGTCGCCGGGGACAGGAGCTCGGGACGGCGCGCCTGAAAGAACAGGGTTGAGCAAGGGGCGTGGGACCCCGAAAGGCAAAGAGGACAGAAAGGCACCAGAGAGCAAAGGAGGAAGATGCGACTGACTCGCTGCTGCTTCGTGTTCCTAGTGCAGGGCAGCCTCTATCTGGTGAGTGGTCCGCGGGGAGCTGCGCGCAGGGGCGGGGGCCGCAGGACTGGGGGAGAGCGCGGGAAGCTTCCGAGCTCGGAAACTTTCTCCCCCTTCTCCCCCTTACATCCCAGGATGGAGGGGAAGCCTGGAGGCTGGGAAGGGCGGGTCCGAGGCCCGAGACCGTAGGGAAAGGGTTAATAGGGGCGGGAAAAGGGCGCTGGACTGGCCCACCCACTCGGCCGCCCGTGGCAGAAGGTGCGACCTGCTCGAAGGAAGAGGCCGACTGCGGGGTCGCGCCGGGTTACTCGTCCTCTCCCCGGCGCCCCGGGACGCGCGGAAGGGCGGGGGGGGGGCGTGCAGCGGGTGGAGTAGGGGAGCCGCCTGCCAGATCAAGGGGCGTGGGCTTTGCCTTGACCCGGGGGACCCCGAGGGGGCCGGCAATGGGTCACCCGGCGAGGAGCGGGTCCAGGCGAGGGGCGGCCCCCGCGTCCTTCTCTCCCGCCTCCCCTCCCGCTCCCGCCCTCCCCGCCTGTTGTTTTCCTCTCCTCTCCCGGCTGCGCGCAGCCCGAGCCCCACAGGACCTGGGCAGGCGGCTCCCGCCCCGGGCTCTCGCGGCAGCTGAGCGGGGCGCCCAGAGCTCGCTCCCCGAGCGCTCGCGTCTCCCGGAGGCCCCGCACGCGGGGGAATCCCACCCCAGCCTCAAAACCCGGGCTTAACTCCCCTCCGACTCGGCCCCCGCCCACCCTGTGGAGGAGATTCCTCAGCCCCACATCTGGGTCTTCTTCTCCCTCAAAACAATAATCCTCTTTGCCCGCTGCACTCCTCCTGCAGCCCTTGCCCCCACCCTTCCACCATTCCACTGTGACACCCCCCCCCCAGAGCCCACAGCCTTGAGCACGGCCCTCAGGAGCTTCCCTGCCCGCCGCCCCTCTACACCACCACCACCACCACCACCACCACCCACCACCCCACCCCACCCCTCCCCAGCATCCAGGATGTGGCCAGAGCCAAACCTGGGGCCCTTGAAGACCTCATGCCCCCTTGGAGTCCTTCAGACCCAATCCCCGTGGCATAGCTGTGACGAGCCAGTGGCTCTGATGCTGGAAATACAGACATAGAGGACGAGTGCTCCCTTCAAAGTGAGTGCTCCTTCAAAGGCTGGGCAAGCGCACCCCAGGGACTGCCACTAGGGTCTGCCCCTCATGCCCTGCTCAAGAGCTGTCCTGCTCCTGAGCTCTATCTGCTGCTCTCCCCCACCTCCCCCACCAACCCCCCCCCCCACGGCTCAGGCAGGAAGCCTCCCCCAGGTGTCACATGCCACCAAAGCTAACCCAGCAGAGGCTGAAGCATCTTGGCACAGTTTCACCAGAGATTCTGAGGAGGGAAGGAGCTCAGCTGAAACCCTGCACAAGGACACGTCTGGTCTGGTCTGGTCTGAGAGGCAGGGCAGTGGGGGTGGGGGCGATCCTTTGTCACAGGCCACAGGGGTGGATCCTGACATCCGAATCTGTGAAATGGGAATGAGAACTACCTGCAGTGCAGGTGCTGTCCTGGCATGTCACCACCAGCAGAGTATTTGGCCTGCCACACCCTTGCCCACCTTGCGTGTGGCCTACACTACCAGTCTGTCCCCAGATCAGGAGACAACACTGGTTCTGCTTTCTCATTCCACTGTCTGTAGGTTCCCTTGGCCTCTGATGGTAGAAGTAGTCTGGGGCAAGCTGGGTGTCTCACCTGACTAGGCAGAAAGCCCCCAAAGGTATGGAGTGTTCCTCTCCTGTCAAAGCAGGATGGGCTGGTGTTCCCGTTCTTTAACTCAGAGATCTTTTCAGCAGAGACTGTGCTTTCCCCATTGGCCTGGGACTTTCAGAAGCATTTCAAGAACTTTACCATAAGACTGGGGGCTTTTTCAGCACAGGGATATATGCTTCTGCCATCCAAGGTAGGGGCGAGTCCACTTATCAGCAGCTGGGTCTCTCCCATCAGACTGGGTACTTCCTAGGGATAGAGCCTTTCTGTCTCTGATGCTGTGATCCCCTGGAGAAAATATTTGACTATTCTTCCACTGAGTGGTGGCCAGAAGCAGAACAGCAAGAAAGGAGGTGGGGCTGGCCCAAGCGTGAGCGTCAGAACACATGACTGGAGCCACCATATGAGCATAAGTGGGCAGAGTGCAGGACCCCTCAGCCTCACATCACAGTAGATGGGCCAGGGAAAGGTGTTGCTGGTGCTGGTGGGGTAGATCAGAACCCCAAGGCATTCTGGCAACAGAACCTTCGCTCTCCTCCCCAACCCTTCCCGCAGGTCATCTATGGCCAGGATGATGGTCCCCCCGGTTCAGAGGACCCTGAGCATGATGACCACAAGAACCAGCCCCGACCCCGGATGCCTCGGAAACGGGGCCACATTGCACCAAAGTCCCGTTCCATGATCAATGCCACTCTCTTAGGGCTGCTGGCTCCACCTGGTGAGGCATGGGGGGGCTTTGGGCAGCTCCCCAGTCGCCCAAACCACAGCTCCCCACCCTCAGCCAAAGTGAAGAAAATCTTTGGCTGGGGTGACTTCTACTCCAACATCAAGACGGTGGCTCTGAACCTGCTGGTCACCGGGAAGATTGTGGACCATGGCAACGGGACCTTCAGCGTCCACTTCCGGCACAATGCCACAGGTCAGGGCAACATCTCCATCAGCCTTGTGCCCCCCAGTAAAGCCGTGGAGTTCCACCAGGAGCAGCAGATCTTCATTGAGGCCAAGGCCTCCAAGATCTTCAACTGCCGCATGGAGTGGGAGAAGGTGGAGCGGGGCCGCCGGACCTCACTGTGCACCCATGACCCAGCCAAGATCTGCTCTCGAGACCATGCCCAGAGTTCAGCCACCTGGAGCTGCTCCCAGCCCTTCAAAGTTGTCTGCGTCTACATAGCCTTCTATAGCACAGACTACAGGCTGGTCCAGAAGGTGTGCCCAGATTACAACTACCACAGTGATACCCCCTACTATCCTTCTGGGTGACCCCAGGCAGGCTATGGACGCTGGGCCAGGGCTGGAAGGTCAGGCCTGCCTGTGCAAGAGGTCATCCATCTGGACATTAGGCAGGCCAGGGGAGGACTACAGGCAGGGAGGGGGCTGGAGACAAGGAGAGGCCAAGGGTGGCTGGGTCCGAGTCTTAGGTGGTGAGGGAGGACCCCCAAGCTCTGGCTCTGGCCTGTGGTGGTGGAGCAGCCAGGACACAGGAGAGCTGGTGGTAAGCAGAGGGGGGCAGGAGGAGTTCCTGCACAGACTGGGGGTGGGTGCTTGTGCTGTGGGACAGACAGGTAGATGGTGGATCCAAGAGCTCTCCCACCCCCAGGGCAGATAGACCAGTGCGACCCTGATGGAGTCCAGAAGAGTCTAAAACCTTGGTTCCCTCCCTGCCAGCCTGAGAAAGGACAGCGACAAGGAGAGGGGTGTTTCATCAGCGTGGACACCACGCAGACCAGAAAGATGACTTGAGACTGGCATCCTGGGAGCCAGCACTGGCAGCCTGGCAGGCAGCTCAACAGCACCACCCAGTGGACATCTCTAAGCCCTTGTCCTGGGCTGAAGTGGTGACCCTTGGAATCTTTAGCTCCTGGGCCTCACCCTTATCCAGCCAAGCCATCCCTTTCCCAAATTCTCCTGCCCTGTCCCTACTTTTGCTTCCCCATGCTGATGTGATACTGACCTTAAAACAGAAGCAGAGGTCAGGGGAAGGGGGCCAGGGGCAGCACCCAGCACCAAAGCCGTCATGTATCATGTGTTCCTCCTCTACTCACCCTGCCAGCTCCTTTGGGGGCATCTTAATCTAACCAAGCAGCCTTCCATGGCCAGCCTCACCTGCCAGATCAGGGGGCTGGGGGAGGCCAGCCAGGAGGGCAAGCTGGATGTGCTCCGTAGTGTGTGTCTGTGGGGAGTGGGAGGGGCGGGGTGGGGAGGGAAGGGCCGTCTTGGGATATCACCTGAATGTCAACTTGTGTGCAGAATCTTCTTGTTGGTGCAGGGAATAAAACTTTCCTGGGGGCTTTTGACTCTTCAGTTGTTTGGGAGGGAGGGACTGGGGTGCATCTGATCAGACGGAGATATTTCCTGGAGACCAGAGCTGTTAAATGCCAGCTGCGCATTGGTGCAAGTAGGGGTGGGAGTGATATCTGCTAGGGCAACTTCAGCTTAGTAGCATGAGCTGGCAAGTGGCTCAGACCCAGTAAAGGTGTTCCTTGTGCCCCACCCCCAACCATGCCCTCTTGGTGAGCCAGCCCTCTGGCCTTGGGGGAATTCATTCTCCACTTTCCTATTCTTTATAAAAAGAGTTTACCCAGCCCTGATGTCAGTGGACCTCTGAGTCATGAGCAGGGTCTGTTGAATCATAAATTTGAGTCCCACCCCCAGAGTATTCTGTAGGTGTAGGTGGGGCCTAGGACTTCGCTTTTTCTTTCTTTTTTTTAAATTATCTTTATTTATTTGATCGAGACAGTCAGAAATTGAAGAGGAAGGGAGAGACAGAGACAGAGAGAGACCTGCAGCCCTGCTTCAGAAAGCTTTCCCTCTGCAGGGGGGACTAGGGGCTTGAACCCGGGTCCTTGCACATTGTAACATGTGCTCAACCAGGTGTGCCACCACCATGCCCCCAGACTTTGCTTTTTCTAACCAGCCTAAGAGGACACCAGTGCTCCCCAGCCCAGGGACCAAAGTCTAAGTGCCACACAGGGGCCTCAAACTTCCTTTCTGTCTCTGGCTCGCAAAGCCATGGAGACTCCTTTCTTCCCAAGGCTTTTCCTATCTGCTTCTCCCAGGAGGGGTCCTTTCAAAGAATTAAGAGTATTGGGATTTTTTCTTCTTCTTCATTATATCATTGTTGTCATTACTATTAATATTATTATTTTGCCAACAGAGCTTTTGACTGGGGCTTCACACCTGCACAATTCCACCACTCCTGGAGAACTCTTTTTTTTTTTTTTTTTACATTTTATTCCTTATAGGGAGAGAGAGAGAGAGAGAGAGAAACAAAGAAATAAAGAGAGGCACTACGGCTCTGCTCTACCACTCATGAAGCTTCCTTTTTGGCACGATGCTCCCATGTGATGATGGTCAGGGACCCAGGTCCTTGAACTTCACAAAGTGGTGTGCACTCTGATGTGTGAGCTGCCTCCCACCCCCTGAGAGTACTAGGTTCTCAGCCTGACAAGATGGCAGTGAAGGGACAAGCCAGGAGGGGTGGGGGGCAGGAGAGGGAGTGAACACAGCCACACCACTGCCCCAGCCCGTAAGGTAGTTGGCTATCAGGACACCTTGTCTAGAAGTTGGGCAATTTGGGGCTCAGGTAGTGGGTCTTATTCCCCATGTCACAGAGCCCTCTCTGGAGGTCATGCCAGGTCTGCTCTCTTGGGAGGGCAGCACTCGTGTCCCCTGGTCCCTCTTGGCAGCGTGGTCTGTGCAAGGAGGCGCCAAGCACAAGGTGAAATCGGGCTTGCTCCCCAGCCTACCTGGCCCTGCTCAGCAGGAGCACACAGACAGCCCTCACACCTTGGAGCAGAGTGAGACAGGAAGTGGAAGTCAGGCATGAGTCTATAGCATAATGGTTATGCAAAGAGACTCTCATACCTGAGGCTCTGAACTCCCAGGTTCAGTCCCCTGTACCACAATAAGCCAGAGATGCTCAGTGCTCTGGAAAGAAAAACAAACAAAAAAAAGGAAGTGGAAGTCACCGTGCCACAGGAGGTGACCTAGGAAGGACTTGTCTTTTGCCCTCTGCTAGCTTCCCTGGACCATCTCTCCTGACTCTCACTCTACTGCCCTCTCCCTTTCCACCCTGGGCTCAGTGCCCAGAGTTCAGAGAGGGCTTGGGGTAGCAGAAATTGGGGGGCATACTTTCTTCTGTGGCTGTTCCCCCCCACACACACACATACCCACACCTGCCAAGGACATCTCCCACAGCCTCCTGGCTCTGAAGGCAGAGGGGCAGTCGTTGGCTGAACTGTGGGCGGAAGCAGGGCAGTGTGACCCAGCCCCTCCAGCTCCTCTCCTGCGGAGAGCCAGATGCTGCCAACAGCTGGAGGGCCAGCCTGCCTGGCGCTCAGCTCTGCCTGCACAGGGGGTGGGTTCACTTTAATAACTTCATTTCACCCCCGTGCACACTCCTTCCCTGTCTTCTCAGTAACCTGGCTGCTCTTCTCAGCTAGAATCTTGCTAACAGATTTCCTCCCGAACCATAATTCTTCTGGAATAGCCCTCTGGGCCCTGTCATTCTTGCCATCGGCGGATACATCCTGCCCCCTTGATGCTCACAAGGGTAAGAGGTCCCTGGTCTCAAACGCGCCAACCTCTGCCTCTGGATTAGCAGTGCCTCCAGCAGCCCCACCACCACCACCACACACACACACCCCAGCCCCACAAAGCCCTCTGCTCCCCCCCTGCAGTCACAGGGGAGAAAATTCCTCTGGAAAAACCAGTCTAGGGGGGACCAGGCAGTGGCACACTGGGTTAAGCACACATAATACAAAGCATAAGGACCCGCACAAGGATCCCAGTTTGAGCCCCCGGCTTTCCACCTGCAGGGGAGAAGCGGTAAAGCAGGCCTGCAGCAGGTATTTCCCCTTCCCCTCTCAATTTTTCTGTCTCCTATCATAAAAAAGGGGGGTGGTGGGAGTCAGGCGGTAGCTCAGCGGGTTAAGCGCAGGTGGTGCAGAGCGCAAGGACCGACATAAGGATTTTGGTTCGAGCCCCCAGCTCCCCACCTGCAAGGGAGTCACTTCACAGGCAGTGAAGCAGGTGTGCAGGTGTCTGTCTTTCTCTCCCCTCTGTCTTCCCCTCCTCTCTCCATTTCTCTCTGTCCTATACAACAACAACAACATCAATAACAACAATAATAACTACAACAATGGAAAAGAACAAGGGCAACAAAAGGGAAAATAAATAAATTTTAAAAACATTATAAAAGAACAAAGGAAGAAAGAAAGAGGGAGTAAGGTGGTAGCACAGAGGGTTAAGCACACATGGCCTGAAGCGCAAAGACCAGCATAAGGGTCCCGGTTCGAGACCCCGGCTCCCCACCTTCAGGGGAGTTACTTCACAGGCTTCAGTGAAGCAGGTCTGTAGGTGTCTGTCTTTCTCTCCCCCTCTCTGTCTTCCCCTCCTCCATTTCTCTCTGTCCTAACAACAACAATAACTACAACAACAATTTTAAAAAAGGGCACCAAAAGGGAAAATAAATAAATATTAAAAAAATTTGGGGGGGCCAGGTGGTGGCACACCTGGTTGAGCACACATGTTACAATGCGCAAGGACCCAGGTTCGAGCCCCCGGCCCCCCCCTGCAGGGGGAAAGCTTCACAAGTGGTGAAGCAGAACTGCAGGTATCTCTCTGTCTCTTACCCTCTCTATCCCTCCCTTCCCTCTCGATTTCTGACTGTCTCTATCCAATAAGTAAAGATAATAAAAACATTTACAATTTTAAAAAAAAGAAATAAAGAAAGGCTAGTTTCTTCTCCCAAACAGAAGCTGCAGCCTCACTCTCACCTCAACCCTGTGGCCTCCCCCATCAGCCACAGCCCTTCAGGGGCCCTAAAATCTCAGTTTTTGTGGTGACCTGGCTGGTTCCATGGCCCTCTCCCCCATCCACTCAACATAAATGAGCATTCCTGAGACAGGGGCCCTATCTCCTCCATCTATGTGAAAGCTCTGGACAGGTTGAGACTGGGGACTTTTGGAGGACATGACCCTGAGGCCAAGCTCTGTACTCCCTTCATAGATGGGAGACTCCCAGGAGGTGAACCCTGCAGTGTGAAGGCAGGGGGAAGCTTTTCCGTTCCTTTTATTTATTTTCGTAAAATAGTTCGTTTATCTGAAAGGTAGAGAGATAGAAAAGAGAGAGAACCAGAGCATCACCCTGGCATGTACAACGCTGGGAACTGAACTCATGCACGTTATCAGCTGTGCTGCCTCTTGGGTTGCAAAGTCTTTGGTCTTCTAAGAATCAGCAAGCTGAAGGTGACCTCTGCCTTTCTCCTGGTGCTCAGGCTCTGGGTCTCGGGGCCCATCTTTAATGGGACGAGGATCTGCCTAATGAGCAGGAATTCAAGTTAGGTCCAATGGCTGCAAGGCTGTGTCTTCCTTTCTGCTGTTTTGGTTTGTTTTTTTTTTTGTTTGTTTGGTCATCACTGGACTTCATCTTTCATGATCCAGTTTTTCAGAGAGAGACATCACAGCACTGAAACTCCCCCCCCCCAGTGCTGTAGTACTCCACATGGTACACTGGGGGCACAGACCCGGGCTTTGCACAGGCGGAGCAGGCACCCTCCCAGCTGAGCTATCTTGCCAACTGAGTCTTCCTCTTGAAGCTTAAGGAAAAATCCAATGTCTGTCTGAATCTCTCCTCCCCCCTCCCTCCTACTCTTCCTTCCCAGGGATGAGCAAGAGGGAACTGAGTCACCCCCTTCTCAATCCTTGGCAGGAGTGCTGGTGACCTTGCATGCAGCATACTCCTGTGGTGAGCCCCATTGCTCAGAGGGGCATGAAGTGGATGGGGAGGTAGGTGGGTAAGAGAGCTGGGGGAAGATGTATGTGAGGGTGGAAGCAGCTGAAGATTATGGGGTAACCAGGACCCTGGACTACTAAGCGGGCATGTGCAGGACTTGCAGGAGAAAGACTGAACCAGTTCCTCTGAGTTGGGAAGCAAGCCAATGTCATGACCAGGAGTGGGAGAGATAAATCTTACTTCTGAAGATTCAGTTTTGTAGTGGCTCTGGCAGGAGAGCCGGAGGCCGGGGTTACGGACAACGAGGGGTACCACCTGCCCCACCAGGCAGAAGAAAGATTGGGTGGGGGCGGCATCTGCTGATTATGCCAGAGTCCTAGAGTGACAGCTGCCACTGTCACCAAGGCAGAAATGCCAGAGGAGACCTGGCACTCTGCCATTGGGGGCTGGGTTCTGTGGGCCTGCCAAGCTCAGAGCTGACCTGATGACAGACCTCACAAAGAATGCCTAGTTCAAAGTCTTCCTGTTCATCATCTCAGGGCCACCTGGATAGATGGCCCCAGGAGACAAGCTGGCACCACCTGAACCACAGAGGCTGCCAGTGAACTGGCCACACGAGTGTTTCAGAAGTATACATTCAGATCCCATCCTTGTGGCTATAACTTATTTTCTGGGTGACCTTGAACAAAGAACATAACCTTCTAGAACTTCTTTAGGTAGAAAAATTAGAGACTATGGCCAGGCAGGTGATACAGCTGGTGGAGTACATTCCTGGCATGCAAAAAGACCTGTGTCTGAGCCCCAGTTGACATTTGACAGAGTGGTGTTTTGGATTCTCATAAAGCAAATCCAAAAAAGAAGGAAGAAGAGGAGAGGTAAGAGGAGGAAGAGGGAGAGGAGGAGGAGAAGCAGAAGGAGGAGAGAAAACTAAGGATCCACTACCTGAAAGCATTGTTGAGGAAAATAACTGATTTACTCAACAAAAGTCACTTCCTCGTCTTTAATTTTTGAGGACAAGTTTAGGTTAACTTCAGCCTTGCTCCCAGGGAAAGGATCCTTCTGTTCCTGTTCTGGTTCTGCACTTGGTGGAGACTACTAACTGACCTGTAATCTCCATTTCCTTTTTCTTCTTAGTAGTGGGACTTTTAGCTGAGCCCACAGCTGCCTGAAATAGCTGCTTCCTCTCTCAGCCTCCTTGCACAGCAATATGGCCACACAACTAAGATCTGGCCAATGATGTGTAGGTCACAGAGTATTTAGCATCTTCCAGAAATTTTAAGGCATTGCCACTTCTTTATTCCACCTTTATCTTGTTGCCTGGATTATATAAGTGATCTCTAGGGCTCTAGTTGCCATCTTTTTTTTTTTACATTTATTTATTTATTTTCCCTTTTGTTGCCCTTGTTGTTTATCGTTGTTGTTATTGCTGTCATTGTTGCCGGATAGGACAGAGAGAAATGGAGAGAGGAGGGGAAGACAGAGGTGGTGAGAAAGATAGACACCCGCAGACCTGCTTCACCGCCTGTGAAGCGATTCCCCTGCAGGTGGGGAGCCGGGGGCTCGAACCGAAATCCTTATGTCGGTCCTTGCACTCTGCATCACCTGCACTTAACCCACTGAGCTATGCCCGACTCCCTAGTTGCCATCTTAGACCATGAAGACAAGAGTTACAAGTGTAAGACTTGGTTTCTGAAAATTCTATGGACTAGAAAAAGCATGGACTGAGGAGACAGCATAATGGTTATAGAAAAAACTTTCATGCCTGAGATTCCAAGATCCAGGCTCAATCCCCAGCACCACCACGAGCCAGAGATGAGCAATCTTCTGGTCTATTTATCTATCATTCTCTTTGTATCTATTGTTCATTATGTGTTATTTATTTATTTATTTTTGCCACCATGGTTATTGCTGGGGCTCAGCGCCAGCACTACAAATCCTCTACTCCCAGCAGCTATTTCCTTCTTCTCTCTCTCTCTGTATTTTATTTGATATGACAGAGAGAAATTGACAGGGGAAGGGAAGACAGAGAGAGACAGAAAGACACCTGCAGACCTACTTCACCACCCGTGATATATCGCCCCCTGCACATGGGGAGGAGCATGGGCTTGAACCCAGGTCCTTGCCCACGTTAATGTGTGCATTCAACCAAGTGGGGCACTGCCTGGCCTAAAATAGAATATTAAAAAAAGAAAAGTATCAGCCCAGTGCTGTCTATCTTCAGACTTTATTATCAAATTTCTATTTGTTTCTATTATTATTACTACTTCTATTAATATTTTTACCAGAGTACTGCTTGACTCTGGCTTATGTTGGTGTCTGAGATCGAACCTGGAACTTTGCAGTTGTCGGCATGAAAGCCTTTGGCATCACTACACTAACTCCCAGGCCCTCTATCTTGATTCTGTCAGATGTCTATTGGGCCTTCCATTCTGGCAGATCTAGCTCCACCCAATTCAATAACCATGGCGTTGGTGGTATAGTGGTGAGCATAGCTGCCTTCCAATTCAATAACCATGTGACTATTTCTATGCACTTCAGTGTCCTCATCTGTAGAGATCAAGCAATGCCCATACATCTGAACACATATCAGAGGAAGTTTCTAGATTCCAAGGCAAGAAGGAACCAAGGATGCCTCTGTCCCCCCCCCCTTTTCTGCCTTGAGGCACACAGCCTCCATTTTTTTGGAGGTGGAACTAGTTGCCACTGCATTGCAGAGAACCCCAGAAGGCTGCCAGTCCCCAAACTCAGGCCCCCTGCTTGGGTCCCCTTCCACAGTCTGATGTTGGTGACACAATCCTCGTTAAGGGCCTGACTGATCCCAGCCAGATGCGATCCTAATTTAATTAAAACCCTTTAATTACCTGCAACAACACAGCCTTGCAAGACCAATGCAGAAAAGGGGACTGTGGCAGGAGGGGTGTCACTGACAGAGCCCTTCCGTCACACAGGGAGGCCTGGTGGGCACAAACAGTGTGGGCCAGCCAGCGTGGTCTGTGTGTCTGGCCGGGCCCACCGCCAGGTAGGGGAACGGGCAAGTCTGGCTCTTGAAAGCCAAGGCCCACACTCTGGAGCCTCAAACTGTCAATGTTGGTTTTGTATTTATGCCGAAAGCTGGCGCAGACAGCTTAAGCTCAGTCTGAGCCCTGCTGAGCCCCTGGCCCTGCCCAGGACACTCAGGTAGGAGCAGGCTTGGTTCTGAACCATCCTGAACTGGCCTGGCTTAAGATGTAGGGGTGGCCTGGCAAAATCATTCACTTGGAGAGTGCACTGTTTTGTCCTGTGTCCTGTGTTGTTGCCCATGGTGCTGGGCCTCAACTGGATTCTCCCTATGAAGACAGAAGGAAGGAGCCCAGGCCAGACCTGTGCCTGCCAAGCTTCGGCAGGGGCAGATTCAAAAACCCAGCTTTGTGATCTGAGCGCTGGGCTATTTTAAGCCTGGTGGACATCATACGTTAATACCCTTCTGTTCTCCCTTAGTACATAATCATTCAACAAATACTGTTTAATAAGCCTCTGAAAGTTCCAGCTGGTCTCCTTGGTGCTAAGAGATCCAGGGGAAGAGGTTTTGGTTTACACTTGAGTCATAGCACTTGGATAGTGAGCTGCTTTGCCATGCACCTGACCCAGGTTTGATCCTGGCATCCACTGCATCGAAGGACACTTCAGTGCTGTGGTCTCCCCTACCCCCACCACTGCTTCTCTGTTTCTATCAGAAAGAAAGAAAAAGAGAAAGAGGAGGGAAGAAGGGAGGGAAGGAGGGAGGGAGACATGTTCTGTTGGGTTGGCATGGTATCGGTGGCTGGACTAAAGCAATAGCCAAGAAAAAGGAGAGACTCCAAGGGAAAAGGACCACGTGACCCAGCTACTCCTCAACCTCAAAGGGCTTCCCTCCAAACCAGGAGCTGAGGAGCCTTGTCACTTTTTCTGTTGGACAAGTTCCCTGGTACCTGTTTTTTTTTTTTTTTTTTTGCTCCTATCCTTTCCTTTCCCTCCGGTCTCTCCCTGCATCCAGCCTCAGTTTCCCATTCTGTGATCCCTCGGTTCTTCCCTGACACCCACAGTCCTTGCTTAAGAGGCTGCCTTGCTCAGGGTGGAGTGCTGTGGATTTGGGCACTGTCACAGCAGGAGACTAAACACAGAATATCTGCCTCCCCCTGAGAGCAGGAGCTGGGTGCCCTGGGTTGGCCTGGAATTGCCCAGAACGAGGAGGACCTCCCTCTGAGCATCCCAAACCAGGGTCCTGCACACTGAGCACCACCCCCCTCCACAGGTGTCATTGGAGCTGAGGTGTTAGCACTCTGCTAGCAGGAGGCCAAGATGCTGCCACGTACCCAGGTCCCGCTGGCTGAAGAGAGGGAACAGCACAGGTGAAGGCGGGAGAGGAGCAGGGCAGCATGGCAGTGTCGGTATACCCCTCTTTCCACCTGCCATCAATACTGCATATTGTCTTCTCTAGAAAGGTCTTCAGAAACACAGGTTAGCTTCCATGTCACAGTGAGTCCTGGGAGCAAACTCTTGACCTTTCTATTCCTAACCTCTGTTCATTGAGTCAGGCTCCTTGGCGCCAGATTCCCACAAGACCTTGGGGATGGCTCCACCTGGGAATGAAACCCACTCATTCCTGCAAGGACTGGGCTCCCCACACTTTAGGGAAGTTAAAGAAGCTATGATATGTTTGAAAGGAGATTTGAGTTTTGGCTGCCCTGTGATCTCTTCTTTACTAAATTTGTAATTGTAAAATTTTATCTATCTATTAGGGACATAGAGGGAAAGGAAGAGAGAACCAGAGTGTGATTATTAATGAGAGAAGGAGAGAGAACTAGAGCATCACTCTGGCACGTGATTCTGGGATCAAATTCATGCTTTCAAGCCCTGCGCTCTAGCCACTGCACCATCGCCTGGGCTGCTGCCACATGACTTTGATCCAAACCCCTGGCTGCCTTGGGCCTTTGATGGCAGACGTCCCCCCTACTTCTCACATGGTCACTGTAGGCAACAGACTGGTATGTGAATGGCGACACTGAGTCAGTGCAAGGTAGTTACTACCTGCTCCTACAAACCCTCCGCCCAGGGCCCTAGCGCTAGAGGGAGGGCACTCTTCTGGAGCTAGCCCACCTGGAACACGTATCCTTGCTCTGCTGCTTTCTGGTTGTAGACCTTGGTTAGGTTTCTCAACAAGTTGCCTCTCCATCTGTAAATTTCCCCAACTGTGAAATAGGATCGCTCTCGCTCTCGCTCTCTCTCTCTCAGGGCTGTGTGAGGCAGACCGTGCCAGAAAGGTGGACTGTGAATAGGAGTGGAGCTGTAGGGCACAGAGCAACGACCCTAATCACAGGCCTCCCCCTCACTCCCTGCCCACCCCCATCCTAGCCAAGCCTGATCCGAGGGAGGGAGTGGAGAAGAATGGCTAGGGGCAACCCCATAACTTGATATCCGAACAAAAATCCATAGGGAAGGTCAGGAGTCTGTCACAGTGACAAAAGATGACACCGAGACAAAGGAGTCTTAGTTTTCCTTGATTCTGGCCAAGAAACCAGGCCTTTGGTTGTGTTCCCAGTACTCCAAAGGGTCAGAATCCCACTTTCACACTCCAGAAAGTCCTCCTTCTAATGCAGTGGGGGGTTTCATCTGTGTACTCTACTTCCCGAAAACATAACACAAAGCTCAGCCTTTACATAGGGGCCTCCACCTGTGAACAACATGGCGTTCACAGAGTGCAGGTGGTGAAGGGTCTTTATTTTGAAGCACACAGTTAAACACCTGAGAAGTCCACTAAACACTCTCCCCTGGTTGGGTTATCTGCTGAGGGCCCCTCCTGCCTCGTGTTACACTATTCCTGGCCCTGCCACCCACCTCTCCCTAGTCTCTGTCGCTGCTACCCATTAACCTGATGGCCAGTGGTCTTTTACTTGTTTGCCTGGGAACCGAGTATGTAAAATGTGTCCATCTTGGCCTATAAGGGGGGTAATCCCATGAGGACTGGGGACTGGGTCTAATGAAGACCAACTCTTCCACACTTTGAGAAGGATAAAGTGTATGGTTCTGATCAGTATTTATTTATTTATTTATTTATTTATTTACTGCACAGGGCTTTGAACCCAAGGAGGGCCTCGTAGCTGTTGGCTAGTATATTTTGTTGACTCAGAGGCAAGCTATGAACTCCGTTTATTTATTTTTTTCACCAGAGCAATGCACTGCTCGGCTTTGGTTTATATTGGTGCTGGGGATTGAACCTGGGACCTTTGGTGCCTCAGGCTTGAGAGGCTATTTATATAACCATTAAGCTTTCTCCCCAACCCCAGACACCATTTCTATGGGAGAAGTCTTTCATAGGGTTGGGGGTGGGAGGTGGGGAGAGACTGAGGTCAAGAGGCAACTGAAGCCTGCTGGGCAGCATCCACAGTAGATGAGAAGCTGGTGGTCTGGGATAAGAGGGGATGTGGGGGGTGGGCGGGTGTGTGGTAAGGTATAGAAATGTCCCATTTACTGGTCCTGGCAGATAGAAGGGGGGCTGAGATAGGAGGGGGCTGCTGCCTCTCAGTCAGGCTCTGCCATCTGCCACATCTCAGTGGAGATCAGCACTGGAGGGCTCAATGTAGGCAGAGGTTTTCCTTCCTTTCTTTTTATGCAGCAGGATCAGGCTCAAGATGTCACTCTGTGAGCGAGACTGGAGACAAAGATGAGATGTGTCTAGGAGGCAGGGGGAAAGTAAACGGAAGCTTCCATGCTCCAAGTAGAGGGAAGGACAGGGGAGGAAAGAAAAAGGAGACAAGTCATGTAAACAGATGGACTGATTTGGCAGGTACACAGCCATCTTCCCCTGACGCCACAGGAGACGGCAGCCCAGGACCCGGATTCCTGGGTCCCAAAGGTACTTCTGTCCTCTGCACAAGCCTTCCTCACACCTCCAAGCCCAAGTGCCTCTGCCCTGCCTCCTGCCTTCCCCTCTGGGATGCCTGATGTCAAGCACTCCTAGCTTATGGAGATTTTCACAGCAGTGACAATGATGATCACAAATGAAGAATGAAAGCCATTCCAGGTGACTGAAAGATTCGATTCCAGGTGACTGACGCTTTCTGGAGACCTCCGAACACCCCACCCCCTCTACACTACACACACACACACACACACACACACACACCCCAGCAGCTGAGAGCCTCAGCACCCACAGGACACCAGGATTTTTTCTTCATAGGTAATTCAGCTTCAGAAGCTCCCCACACTCCCAAATCTCTCCCTTTCAGGGTCTTATTGCAGATTTATACTCCATTCCAAGAAACCTAGAGAAATGATCTCAAAAGGCTATGTATGGCTTAGGTTTGCCCCAACAAGAATCACACAATAGTGACAGTAACACCGGCAGTATGCCTTTCTGGAGCAGATGCTTTGTTAAGGATTCAGTATGTCTTCGTTAATTTCTCAGAGAACTCAGAGCTACATGCTATATCATGTATCAATATATGTGTATGTATGTATATATGCCAATCTCATTGATTTATTAACTGCTTACCACCAGGGTTATCCCTGGGGCTCAGTACCTACATGACTCCACCCCTCCTGGTGGCTATTTCCCCCCTTTTAGACAGGAAATGGGAGGGAGAGAGAGAGGAGAGACACCACAGCACCACTTCACTGTTGATGAAATTTCCCCCCTCAAGACTCTCCAACATGATGATCCAGGGCTGGAATTCAGCTCTTTGCACATGACAACATGTGCACTCTACTGGGTGAGTCATCAGCAGGGCCCCAATATATCCATTTTATAGATGAGAAAACTAAGGCTTACCTAGGCAAGTACTTTGACCAAACTCATGTGGGGAGATCCAACACCAGCCTTGGCTGGACCCTTAGTACTGCCTGTACTTACACCAATGACTAATTCAATTTGAGCCTCCAGTCCTTCACCTTTTCCCAGGAATTCTAAGCCACCGAACTGATTTCCTACTTAAGTCTGAAACATGAGTCACTAGTGGCCCAGGTAATGAGTGACACAGTGGCTGGAACATTGACAAACAAGTGTGGGGTTCTGAGTTTGATCCTGGCATTGCATGTGTTAAAGTAATGTTCTGGTTCTACTTCTTTCTTCTTGTGTCAATAAGTAAATCTTAAGATCAAAAAAAAAGGGGGGAGAGATAGTATCAATAAGTGTGCATGATCAGCTTCCCACTTTAGATACACCTCTTCCTGCAGGACCGAGAGAGAGATGGGGAGAGAGAACACGCTCCTCCCTTCCTAACCACCCTCCTCTCTTCAGAGCATTCTCAGCACTTCGTGACACAAACAAGCCCCCTTTCATGGCACCTGAGCTTTAACTGCTTCCTCTCTTTTTGTTGAACCCTTTCCATCTATTATATATCAGAGCATCACCCGATTATAGTGTTGAGGTCAAACCTGGGGCCTCACGGATGCAAAGAGTTCACTTTCCCTGCTGAGCTTTAAGCATGCTCATGTCTCTTTCATTTTAGAGGACAAAATAAGACACCTCCCTAACCTCCCTCTTCCACTTACTGTCTGAACTTGGTCCTTCCTTTCACAGCCACAGTCTCAGACTTGCCTATATTTCTGTTCTTGTTCTTCACTTCACACCCACTCCTCACCCAACCTCCTTGTAAAGGCTCTGACTGGGGTCACCAACGACTTCCACATTGCTAATTCCAACAGCCACTTTTTATTCTCGTCTGCTGGCATTTGGGACTTTTTGATAGCTTCATATTTGTTTTCTTCTATTTTCTTCTAACTCTGCTTATTTCTCCTCCTTAATGATTTATCTTTCTTTACTCATTTAAATCGAGTCCGTTAATTTTTAGTTCTGGGCTCCCATTTTCTCCTCACTCTACCCTCCTCCATGGTGATACAACACAACCCAGTTTCTTTTTAAATAAGATGCGTTTTTATTTAGTTTAGTTTTTTTTTTTTGGACAGAGACAGAGAGAAATAAAAGGGGAAGCTAGAAAGGGAGAGAACGAGAGACACCTGTGGCACTGCTTCACCACCCGTGAAGCTTCTCCTCTACATGTGGAGACCAGAGGCTTGAACCTGGGTCCTTGTGCATTCTAACATTTGCATGTAATCGATGGGGTTTACAGTCAACAATATTTATACCCCTTTCCCATATTAGGGAGCTACTCTCTTCCCTGATCCAGCTTTCTGGTCCTTCTGCCAGCCATGACATCATCTCCCCAGACAATAACTTGGATCCACTGGCATATCAGAATTCAGGCTCAGGGAAAAAAAAAAAAAACTAGTATAGTCACAGGCCCTTTGGAATATAACTAAAATATGCCTACTAGCTATCTACAAAATGGAGGAACTCCCCCCCCCCCCCAATTCATCTGCACTATTCCAGCCTTTAGGTTCATGATTGGTCAACAATTTTTTTGGCTTTGTTTGTTAACTCTCTTGTCAACCACCAGGTTCCAGATGCTAGCAGGATGTGACCAGACTTCCCTGGACAGACAACCCCACCAGTGTGTCCTGGAGCTCCACTTTCCCAGAGCCCTTCCCCACTAGGGAAAGAGAGAGATAGGCTGGGAGTATGGATCAACCTGTCAACGCCCATGTTCAGCGAGGAAGCAATTACAGAAGCCAGACCTTCCACCTTCTGCACCCCACAATGACCCTGGGTCCATACTCCCAGAGGGATAAAGAACAAGAAAGCTATCAGGGAAGAGGATGGGATACAGAATTCTGGTGGGGAACTGTGTGGAGTTTTAACCCTCTTGTCCTATGGTTTAGTCAATGTTTCCTTTTTATAAATAAAAAATTTAAAAAATAAAAAAATAATAACATTTGCATGTAACTGGTTGTACCACTGCCCAGTCCCAGAGTTTCAGTTCCAATATCATCTGAGTTTTAGGCTCATAAATTTAATAGTTCAAGTGACACCCTCATTTTGACTTCCTTTCTCTTTTCCTTTCTTTTTTTTACCAGAGCACTGCTCAGCTTTGCCTCATAGTGGTGTGGGAATTGAACCTAAAACCTTGGAGCCTCAGGTATGAGAGTTTTTTTGTATAACCATTATGCTATCTACCCCCGCTTCATTTTGACTTTAATTTTTTTTTAATTTCTTTATTGGGGAATTAATGTTTTACACTCAACAGTAAATACAATAGTTTGTACATTTTGACATAACATTTTGACTTCTTAAGGTTAGCACATGACCAGCAAGTACAAAAACTCTAATTTTCCTCAAGCTTATTTACCTTCCCATTGGCATCTATTTTGGTGAACTCGTCCTAGTCACCTCTTTTTATTTCTCTTTTTTTTAAATTTTTTTATTATTTATTTTCCTTTTTGTTGCCCTTGTTTTTTTGTTGTTGTTGTAGTTATTATTGTTGTTATAGATGTCATCTTTGTTGGATAGGACGGAAAGAAATGGAGAGAGGAGGGGAAGAGAGAGGGGGAGGAGAGAAAGATAGACACCTGCAGACCTGCTTCACCGCCTGTGAAGCGACTCCCCTGCAGGTGGGGAGCCGGGGGGCTCGAACCGGGATCCTTATTCAGGTCCTTGCGCTTTGCGCCACGTGCGCTTAACCTGCTGTGCCACCGCCCGACTCCCTTATTTCTTTTTTTTTTTTTAAAAGATTTTATTTATGAGAAAGATAGGAGGAGATAGAAAGAACCAGACATCACTCTGGCACATGTGCTGCCGGGGATCGAACTCGGGACCTCATGATTGAGAGTCCAAAGCTCCCGGACCACACCTGGTCACTGCTTAATCTTTTTTTTTTTTTTTTTCAATTCCACCATCATGTCCTTATTCTTTCAAATCCATCAAGTTCTGCCCAATTTCCTTCTAAATTTATATTGATCCTTCTCCAACTCTGCCAAATGCCAAGTTAAAGTCCTTTGATCTCATCTTACTTTACCTCCACTCCCAACATCAAATTTTCTATATATTTTTTTGGGGCAGGGGTGGTCACTGTTTTTTATCATTTTATGGAGGGGGTTAATGGTTACAGTTGCTGATACATGGGTAATTTCTCAGCTTCGTGGTGTTTGCAGAACACTTTCACCTCCAACTTAGGTCCATCACGCACCAAGGAAGGCCCTCAGTCCTCTCTACCCCCTTCCTTCCCTGACTTCCCAGAGCCCTTTGCTTTGGTGCAGTACACCCCACCCAGTCCAAGTTTCACTTTGCATTTTCCCTTTCTGTCCATGTTTCTTAAATTCCACTGACAAGCGAGATCATCTGGTATCTTTTTTTTTTTTTTTTTGCCTTATCTCATTTAACAGGATTTCTTCAAGTTCCATCCAAGGTGAGGTGAATTTTCTATAGTTTAGCCAAAGATCTATTTAAGAAAAAAAAAAAAAGTTGGCCTTTTCTGCTTAAAACACAGTGGTTTCCCTACTGTTCTTCATGCAAAATTCCTAAATCCTAAACACAATCTATGAAGATTTCACTAGATCTGCTTTCAAGCTCACTTTCACATCTCTCCACATTGCAGACACCCTGCCTTCTCTGGGCTTCTAGAACACACCAAGCTGCCTCCTGACACAGGGTTTTAGTGGATGTGATGCTGATGTGAAAAGCCACTCTCCAACTTCATCTTTCAGCATTTACTCCAGAAGCTGAGACCTCAGGGAAGCCACTCCAGGTCTCTCAGAGTAGCCGGAACCCTACGCAGGCAGTGTGTATTTTTTTTTTGTTTGTTTGTTTGTTTGCTTTGTTTTGCAGTGTGTGTCTTTAAGGACCCTACACATTCCTTCCCGAGCTTTCACCAGGGTGTAGATTTGTGTACTTGTAGGACTGTCAAGGTACTTTCTCTTGAAGTCATTAGACTCAAAAGTTCCAAAGAGGGTAGGGAGAGTGCTACTCCATTTATTCTTAGAAACTAGCAGTCCCTTGTACAACATATATGGGATGGATGCATAAAAGAATCATGAGCAAAAAAAGCAGGAAGAGCAATAAAGCAAATATATTTTTGAAAGGGCTTCACACCCACAATTCCTCTGCTGCAGTTGGACTTCTTACCTCCTTTCAATATCAAATAGGAGACAGACAACAGCACTGCTCCACTGCTCTGAAGCCTACCCTTCAATGATACTCCCAGGAAGTGTAGGACTCAGTGTTGGGTCCCTGAAGGGTCAGTCTCCTGGCCCCTAAAATACACTCTTAAAAAAAAGCCAAGTTCAGGGCTGAAATAGGTGTAGGTGTGCCTTAGAAAAGAAGTGAAAGTGGTCTGGGAGGTGGTGCAGTGGATAAAGCACTGGACTCTCAAGCATGAGATCCTAAGTTTGATCCCTGGTAGCACATGTGACACAGTCATTTCTGGTTCTTTGTCTCTCCCCTCCTATCTTTCACACTAATAAATAAATGAAATCCGAAAAGAAAAAAAGAAAAAAGGAAAGCAGGGCCTTAGAAGTGAATAAAAATGGGCATCAGCTTCCACATGGGGTCAGCCATCTTTGCCCAAATGGCCCATGTGCTTCTCTGGTGTGTGCTCTTTCATTTGCCTGATTAAAAGTTTAAACTATAAGGGGGAAAACCCTATGAGGAATATTTAGAACTAGGGGAAAATATGCCTTTAACAACAGAATCATTGTTAAAGATCATTGAGTCTTATAAATACAAAGTCATGGGACATATACTCCATGGAATGCTACTGAGCAGTTAAAAATATGTTCTTTGGGATTAAATAGATGGGACGGACAGTGATTATGACTAGTAAAGTAAGTTAAGGACAATTATAGGATTTTACTCATATGTGAAATATAGAGAATTGAAACACACGAGCATGAAAATATATATACATACACCCATACCTATAACCTTGAGAGAACTATGGGAGAACATTGGAGGGGAGTAGAGACACAGAACATTGGTGGGAATGATCTGAAATCATACTCCTATATCTTATAGGATTGTAAATCACTATTAAGTCACTAATAAAAATATGTATTTAAAAAAATCTACCAAGGGGGCCAGGTGGGTAGCACAGTAGATTAAACACACCTGGCACGAAGTGCATGAATGGGCACAAGGATCCCGGTTCGAGCCCCCAGCACTCCACCTGCAGAGGGGTCATCTCACAAATGGTGAAGCAGATCTGCAGATGTCTTTCTTTTCCCGTCTTCCCCTCCCTTCTTGAGTTCTCTCTGTCCTATCCAACAACAACAGTAACAACAACAATCATAAGGGCAACAAAAATGGGGGAAAAATGGGCCTCCAGGAGCAGTGGATTTGTAGTGCAGACACCGTGACCCAGCAATAACCCTGTAGGGAAAAAAAAAAAATTTACCAGGAGGTAGGGCACACACTTCACCATGCTCAAGGATCCTGGTTTGAACCCCTGGTCATTCCACAGGAACAATACACAAAGGGCAGCGTTAGCACTGGTGCAGCAGCACTGTGGTATTTCTTCTCTTTTTTCCTGTCTTTCAACTCTGGGAGAAAAAAAAGGTTTTTATGTGTAAAGCTCTGAGGTCCCAGGTTCAATCCCCAGCACCAACATAGGCCAGAACTGAGCAGTGCTTTGGTCTTTCTCTGTATCTTTCTCTTTTATCTAACATAAAATAAGTTAAAAAATTTTTTTGAAAAGAACTAAAATTGTTAAAAAAAAAAAAGGGGGGTGGGTCTTAAACTTTGGTGGGCATAGATAACCCTGGGGATCATCCACTGCCATGCTGAGCAAAAATGTCCTTTTATTTCTCTTTTTTTTTTAAAGCTTTTGTTCCAAGGTAGTGTGTGTGTGGGGGGATGGCACACCCAGTTGAACACATATCACAGTGCACAAGGACACCTGCAGGGGGAAGCTTCACAAGCAGTGAAGCAGGGCTGCAGGTCTCTCTCCCTTCTCTCCTTTCAATTTCTCTCTGCTCAATAAATGATAAATTTAAAAAATATGCAGAAGTCAGAACTTAAAAAAGATACTATGGATTACAACCTCCTGGAATCACTAAAGATTGTGTTAGATAATGCCTATTTTAAAAAAAGATTAT
This sequence comes from Erinaceus europaeus, assembly GCF_950295315.1. Classification (NCBI taxonomy): domain Eukaryota; kingdom Metazoa; phylum Chordata; class Mammalia; order Eulipotyphla; family Erinaceidae; genus Erinaceus; species Erinaceus europaeus. The sequence goes on from NC_080173.1 coordinate 54,097,163, forward strand.
TTATTTACTAGAAAGATAGGGGAGAAAGAACCAGACAGCAGTTTGGTACATGTACTGCCAGGGATTGAACTCAGGACCTCATGCTTGAGTCTAGTGCTTTAGCCACTGTACCACCTCCCAGACCATAGTAATGCCTATTTTTCATTAGTATTTCAATACCTTACTTACTTAACTCAATACCTGTAAGAGGATAAAAATATAAAATGTAAACTTATCCAGAGAGATTAAAATATATAATGTGACAATGTGACTATTGGTACACATATCAATGTGTAGATTTCTAAAAGGCAGTCCTTTTTGCCAATTAACTGTTTTTGTTGTTGTTTTTGAAGTGCTATGGGTTATCAAAAAATCATGGGGTACGGGAGTCGGGTGGTAGCGCAGCGGGTTAAGCACAGGTGGTGCAAAGCGCAAGGACCAGCGAAAGGATCCCGGTTCGAGCCCCTGGTTCCCCACCTGCAGGGGAGTCACTTCCTCTCTCCATTTCTCTCTGTTCTATCCAACAATGACAACATCAGTAACAACAACAATAAGAACTACAACAATAAAACAACAAGGACAACAAAAGGGAATAAATATAAAAAAAGAGATCTTTAAAAAAAGAAAAAAAATCATGGGGTGCACAGCTAAATTAGAAAGCCAATTTGTGATATATGCTACAGCTGGTTCCTACTGGATCTCTCTAGGGTCAATTGCTAAACTTTTCTGAAATTCTGAGAGCTGATTATTAAATGGCCAATTAAAAATTAAACTGCAGGGGGTTGCTGTAGTGCAGCGGGTTAAGCGCAGGTGGCACAAAGCACAAGGACCGGCATAAGGATCCCGGTTCGAACCCCGGCTCCCCACCTGCAGGGGAGTCGCTTCACAGGCGGTGAAGCAGGTCTGCAGGTATCTATCTTTCTCTCCTCCTCTCTGTCTTCCCCTCCTCTCTCCATTTCTCTCTGTCCTATCCAACAACGACAACAACAATAATAACTATAACAATAAAACAACAAGGGCAACAAAAGGGAAAAAATAAATTAAATAAATATTTTTAAAAAAATTATAAAAAAACAATTAAACTGCATTACTACACAATTAGTAGGAAAGGTAACAGCCAAAATTCACTTTACCATCTCACACCTGGGAGAATGGCTTACATCAACAAACTAGGAAATGGCAGGTGTTGGAGAGGTTGTAGAGAAAAAGGAACTCTGCTATACTGCTGGTGGGAATGCAGACTGGTACAGCCCCTTTGGAAGATTGTATGGACTGTACAAAATTGGAATTACCTTGTGATTGGGGGTAGGGTGGGCGGTGGCATACTGGGTTGAGTGCACACAATACAAGGTGCAAGGACCGGTGCAAGGATCCCAGTTTGAGCCCCCGGGGTCCCCACCTGCAGGGGGGTAGCCTCACAAGTGATGAGGTAGGTCTGCGGGTGTTTGTCTTTCTCCCTATCTTACCCCTCTTCTCAATTTCTCTGTGCTATCCAAATAAAAAAATTAATTAAAATAATAATGGCCACAAGAGCAGTGGATTTGTAGTGCAGGCACCAAGCCCCAGTGATACCCTGGAGACAAAAAAAAATTAAAATTAAATTAAATTACCAGGAGTCAGGCGGTAGCACAGCGGGTTAAGTGCACATGGCGCAAAGCACAAGGACCGGCATTAAGGATCCCGGTTCGAGCCCCCAGCTCCCCACCTGCAGGGGAGTCACTTCACAAGCGGTGAAGCAGGTCTGCAGGTGTCTATCTTTCTCACCTCCTTTCTGTCTTCCCCTCCTCTCTCCATTTCTCTCTGTCCTATCCAACAACGATGACATCAGTAACAACAACAATAATAACTACAACAATAAAACAAGGGCAACAAAAGGAAATAAATAAATATTAAAAAATTAAATTGCCTTATGACCCAGCAATACTAATCTTGGGCATTATCTAATGGATGCTGAAACACTAATCAGGGGGACATATACACCCCTATGTTCATAGCTGCATGATTTGTAATAGCTAAAGAATGGAAGCAGCCTACCAGATGACCATCAACAGATGACTGGTTAAAGAAGTTATGAAATATATATTCCATAGACTACTACTCTGTAATCAGAAGATACCGTGTTCTTTGGGACAAAATAGATGGAAATGGAGGAAATCGTGCTTAGTGAAATGAAAGACACTGTAATCTCACCAATTACCTTTTTCCATCGCCTAGTTTTTGAGATTTTCTATACCTATTATACCTTTACAGTAGAAATACTAGAGAATGGTAAGCTGTGTATCCCTTTCTAACTCTGTGCTCAGTTTTAAATGGGTGGGAGTATTTACACTCAGGAAACTGGCAGTCACATCTCTTTTTTTCTTCTTGTCTTTTGATAGGTGACACAGAGTAAAATAAACACCTGTAGCACTGTTGCATCACTTACGAAGCTTCTCCACTGCATACTGGGAGGCAGAGGCTTGAACCCAGTTTCGTGAACATGATTCAGTGCGTGCTCTACAAGGTATAGCACCACCCGGACCTTTTCTACTCCCCCCACCCCACCCCCAGACCCCCAGCACTGGTGACTTGTATGTGGCACAATCCCAACACTTCAGGCTGATCTTCCTAAAAAAAAAAAAAAAAAAAAAAAAAAAAAAGTCTTAGAGAGAGACAGATACGGAGAAATACCACAGCATTACCTCATTACCTGTGGAGTTTCCATGGCACCATGATGCTCCCATGTGGTGTTGAGGCTCAAACATGGGGTTTTACATAGCTACCAGGTGAGAGGCCTCCCAGTCCACCAATTGTGCCTTTTAAATTCTCAAAGCCATGATTTCTGTGTTTCTGTGGCCACTCCCCTGCCTTCACCATTAGACTGAATTAGTAAAGCAGGAATTCTGTTTTCCACCTCAATCTCAGTCTAGTACAGTTGAGGCCATTTTCTAGCTACTCAGCAATTACAGACTGAATTAATGGTGTTAAAAAAAGATTTATTAACAAGAGAAAAGAACAGGGCATCATTCTTGATATATATATTAGAGAAGGAACTCAGGACTTCAGGGGAAAATTCAGGCATTCATTTCCAAGAACATTTGTTATTATTTTTAATATTTATTTTCCCTTTTGCTGTTTTATTGTTGTTATTATCGATGTACCATGCACTGCTCAGCTCTGGCTTATGGTGTTGCAGGGGACTGAACCTGGGACTTTGGCACCTCAGGCCTAAGAGTTTCTTTGCATAGACATCATGCTATTTTCCCCCACCTTAGTGTGAATTTAATGTGTGAAATTAAACATATCATCTCACTTTCTTAGACACTAATTTTCTTATAAAGGGTAAACCATGTTGGGACTTCCTCTTTTTTGTTTGTCAAGCTCATCTTAAAGGGCCTTGAGAAAACTAAAGCACATCACATTTCAACTGAGCACTAGAAGCAGGTGTGTCCACTTTACTGGCAGGCAAGCTCTCGGACTTTTGTTTTCTCTTTGGTCCTTGAGTGCAAGGCTCTAAATTGCTCCATTGTCTTTAGTTGCTTCTTGGCTCAGAGCCAGATTGTGACCTGAAGTTACATCCCCATTATTACCTCCTCAAGATACACAACTGGGATAAAGGGAAGCTGTGCAAGACTGGCCGGCAGGTGTTCAGAACTCCTGTGAGATCCTGGTGTTACATTCTCACACTTATGTGTATTTTATCTTAATGTTTTTCCCCCAGAGCTGATCCCCTTCAACTCCTTAATCATTTCTTGTTGCTTGTACTGAATTCCCTCAAGTCTAACATTTTCTTTTCTTAGAGCAGCAGGATCAAACCCAAACAGTATTCCAGATGCTACTTTCAACTCTGGTATTACAGGATTTACAGAAGGGGAGCTCCCATCATCATCTTGCTAATGGTTTAGCAGGGGGGAAAAAATCCTATCAGTCAACAACATTCAAGTTTCTGCTCTCTTCTGGAGGTCAAAGCTTCAGGTTCTCCCAGCTCATTATTTCAATAACTGCTCATGCTACATTTATTTTCTTGCTCACTGTCTCCTACTGGGCCAAAGGCCCCAACAAAGCAAGCCCACCTCTGAAATTAAGAAGTGGAAAACACATCCGCTTTGTGCATACACAACATAAAGAGCAGTCCAACAGAACTCACCTGAATGTTAGATTAGGCAGCAGGCCATCTGAAATGAATCTAAATGATGTGGGGTAGAGTTCACTGAAAAGTCATGAGATAAAGGAATGCACAAGGCCCAGGCTGATTAAAAAGATAATTAGTTGTGAAAAATAAGGTTGGACTTCAGCCAAAAACTTGTCTTTGGCAAAGATAAACTGAAGGATCCAATCCCGTCATATCAGGGGATTTAGTTGTTCTTTTACAGGAGTTGAAGAGTCAGAACAAAGCAACAGTCGGTTTCAAAGTGCAGCTAAACTCCCCCTCTGTTTGTTCTACTCATAAACATACAAGCTGTTTCCTTTCATCTGCACAGGCTCACACAATATGGGGAACCCTCAGTTGGTTTAAACCAGATTTCTAAATGAAAGCCGAGTGGCCAAACCTGAGATCTTTGGGCCTGAGAAAGAATCTTGATGTTCTTGGCTGAAACATAAAATAAAGAGGGAGGAAGCTCTTTACAGACTTACAAGGCCAACCATCTTACCTCTTGGTGCTTCTTCCTTCATTGTTAAGACCCAGAAAGGTGTCTGAGGAGCCTAATAACAACATGGAGAGGTTTAGGCCTCAGGGGATTTTTCGATGGATGGCTAGATATAGAGGGACTGACAAGGAAGGAGGGAATTAGGGAATGATGCCAGGTACTTATATTTGTACCTGAAACTGCAACTCCAAGGGTTCTGTAAAACTACTTGCCTGAAATATTGTTTTGATAAATAAGCCATATCCTTATGGAATTGAAATCTCCAACTGTTCCACTGGCACGGACTTCTCTGCAGTGACAGCACATGCCCCAGATTGTGGAGTTAACTTGAATTAAATTTCAGATGTGGGGGAGCTAGGGGAGGGGGCAGTGGGAGGTTTATGAACAGTATGCTGGGGCTCTGATGTTGCCACAACCAGATGGTTTCAACTGTATCATCTAAACCAAAACAAACACGTTCAGGAATAATATGATGATGACAGAAGCATCAAGAAGCTTCACCTATACCTAAAGTCCTAATAGCTTTGTACCCACAGAAAAGCCCACACTAGAAATTCCACAAATCCCAAAAGAGGCTGTAATCCTGTCAGAAGCCTGATGCCAGGATCACTAGCCCCATAAGGGTATAATTCCCCAGATCCACTGGCCCCCAACCCACAGATCTCTGTGAAGGAAATCTTTTTTTTTTTTAATCTTTATTTATTGGATAGAGACAGCCATAAATCAAGAGGGAAGGGAATGATAGCAAGGGAGAGAGACAGACAGACAGACCCTGCAGCATTGCTTTACCTCTTGCCAAGCATTCCTCCTGCAGGTGTGAACTGGGGGCTTGAACCTGAGTCCTTGCACATTGTAACATGTGTGCCCAACCAGGAGCGCCACCACTGGCCCCAAGGAAATCTTAAGACTATTTGTCATTTGGCATCTGTGAAGACCAGCTCAGCAGAGGTACCTCTCCAGAGCTTTGTTTCATTCAGAGAGGGAGTCTAACCCCAGATTCCATACTAAGCCTTTTGGAAATAGAACTTCCTCTGATTACTTAGAAAACTGTTTTTAGGGCATTGCATCCGAAGAACTGCTACTCAACAGTTACATGATCTTGGGCTTTTGCCACTTCTCTTATTCATAAAGTGGACGATTCTGTTACTCGTCCTACCAAAGTCAGCAGGTTGTTGGGAAGTTCCCATAAGTTACTGTATGCAGAACTGCAGAGCAAATTAGCCTCCTGGGAGATGATGTGGATCGAGGAGATGCTGTGTGTGCCCTGACCTCTGGGTCTGGATGCTAATCTGAAGTGAAGACTGAGGAGGTGCTAGATAACAGCCATAAAAGAACATGGAGAAGTGGGCATTTCCTCATGCAGGGGACACTTGTGAGGAAGTAGAGAGAAATGTGGCAAAGTGGTTTCTAATAAGCAAATTCTGTCTTTGATTATATCAATAATCTTATCTACTCCATCCAAGGAGTGGTAAAATGAAATGAAAATTGGAAAACTTGCCACGGTTAATGTCATTGAATGAAATGTAAAGGTAAAATACGTCGACTCTTCCTCTAATAGTGTCCCATCAAATACATACACCAGTCAAATCACCAGTGCATATACCAGTATATACCACTGTCCTGTGCTGACATTACTGTGAGGAAGGAAATGTTGTCATCCCAGGGCACTCTGGTTAGCTCACTGGAAACCAAGACATCAACTTTTCTGGAAAGATCTAATCAGTGACAGAACTAACCAGAGGTAATGATTTCCCTTTATTTAATCTCCACATTCATATCTCCTTGGCTTTTCTGTATTTAGACAGGAGAAGGGAGATCAGGATTAGGTCTTGAAACATACAGGGTTCAGGAAAGCCCATTTTCATTATTTACCTTGGCAGAGGTAGGAGTGTGTTCCCTCATTAGGATGTGGACTGAAAGATACTCAAGAAGGACAAGAGACTGGCAGGTGCTGGCAGTTCCCAAAGGAAACTTGAGATTAAGGTGATGCAATAACCCCCTAATGCTGAGATATTTCAAACATGGTATCTGCAAGCTAAAGGATGAAACTAGGTCTTCAAAATCCCTTAAGCAAGCAGACCCAAATGACGCTTTGGTGAGTGAAACAAAAGACCAGAGATACCACACAGTACAAAATAGTAATTATTTATATTTTCAAAAAGAAAAAAATTAACATTTGGAAGTTCTCCCCTGGAGGAAGAGGGGCAAATTGGAAGGAACAGGACTGGCTCCTATGCAGGTGGCAAGCCAGGTATAAAGAGCTGAGCAATCTGGGCTGGGATTTTTGTTTCCACACAGCGTTACTAATAAATTTTCCTTTTCTTTCCTCTTCTTTTTGCTCTGTATTTATTTTTGTTTTTTGTCTTGTTTTTTTTTTTTCTTTCTTTCTTTCTTTTTTTTTTTTTTTTAGAAAAGGGGACTGGGAGAAGTAAAATCAGAGAAAAATGCCAAAAAACATTTTCCACAATATCTAAAAACAGAGAACCATAGTTCTTGTCAAGACAGTATGAATTCTGGATGAATTTTTTTTTCCAGTTTTCAACAGCAATAAAGATTTTTTGCAAAAGCTACCACATCAGAACACTTATCTTCCAGATCAAATAACCTCCTTCTCCTTTCACCTTCACTTGTCATGTTTCATAAAAAAGGATAAAAGGAAGTATTCTGTTCTTGCAAACAATAAGTGCTAACAATAAGAGAGCTCTTCTGACACTTGTTTGGTGGTGAAGAGTTTTCACAAATGGATCCAAGTTTTTAGCACAGTTGGATGAAATAAAATTTTCTCTCAACATAAATACTACTGAAATCCATAAACTGATTTTTGAGAAATTTTGCAAAAATTGTTTCTTCCTTTTCTTTTTCCTTCTTTTAAAACTCTCTCTCTCTTTTTTCTTTTTGCTCCAGGCACCTGACAATTTATTCTGCTCAGTCAGATGCAGACAAGTTTCTTTGAAGTACCACCACTGGGATGTCCTGGGGCCATTGCCTAGACTGAATCCCCACAGTATCAAACTCGGCCAGGCCAAAGGGAACACAGTGACACAGCAACAGGGTTTTCATTAGGCCGAACTGTCCCAAGTCCTGGGCCCTTCCCTCCCCCCACTTCCCCCAAGTTTGTTTAGTGCTGTTTTAAAAGTCTGGGGCCATGATGCAGTCTTTGCCCCCCACAACAGAGTACAAGCTCCACAGATTGCGCTGTCTACCTGGTGATCAGTGGCAGCAACCATGGTTGCTGCTTCTGGAAATAAACGGAGTCTTACAACAGGCAGGATTTTAGGATTGCTTCAGGCGCTTGCGTGGGGGTCCCAGAAAAGGGCACTGTGCTGAAGCCAGAGAGCGGTATGCCTCGGCCACCAAGTGGGGATGTGACACCACCATTGATTTCCACCCAGAGGTCTCCAAGACATCTGAAGCATGGCTAGGGAAAAATGTAGAAAGAAGGGTTATCAAAGGAATAGGCAACAGATAAATTATTATTATTATTATTATTGTCATTATTTTATCAGAGTACTGCTCAGCTCTATGGTGGTATGGGGGATGAAAGATGGGACTTTGGAGCCTCAGGCATGAAAGTCTCTTTGCATAACCATTATGCTATCTACCACTACCTGCAACAGATAAATTAAATGGCCACCTAGCTGTCCTATTTTTTCAGAGTTGTTCTAAAGGTGCCAAGGAAAGAAACAGCCAGATGAAAACCCCTTAGTATGTGTAAAAATTTCCTTCTTAGACCATGCACAGACAGGGATCAGGTTGTGGCTATTGTAACCCTGAAAGCCAGGATTATGAGCTACACTGTACTCTCAAATACAAAAAAACTAAATAAACATTTCCTCAGGCTCTTCACACTGTCAATCTTCTTTCTACTCACTGGTGATGTTAGTAAGGAAAAAGAGCAAGGGTTCTCTTGTTCAGACAGCACTGAATTTCCATCTGACTCTGCCATTTACTAGTCTCCTAGCCACAGAGCAAATCATAGTCTTGGGCCCATCTAATGATAAAAAAGGAGGGGTTTATAAAAACATACTTCACTGAATGGTTACCATCTAAAAAGTAGCAAGTATGTGTCTAGCACAGAGTGAGAACTCATGAGAAGGAATATTTTCTGGTCTCTTTGCTCCCTCATTTGCCTGTTGCTGCTCTGAAGCAATTTTATAGGCTTATTTGATACTGTTAGCTGTAGCTGGGCATTTTCTGTATTAGGTAATGACCACTCTTCAAACTTAAACTGGTTGTCACACTAGAACAGCTGGTGTGAAGGTCTTATAAGGCCTACTTCTCTTTCTTTTTCCAACTTTTGCTTCTCAGCAGGCAAGGGAATAGACCATGTCCCAGGGACAATATAAACAGGTCATTTGTAACTTAGGGTGAAGATAGATCTATTAGAATGAACATTTCTTAAAGCAATATTTCAGTCTGATCTACTCTCCCTCATTCCACCACCATCAATAGCTGGATATATTTTACTATGAAAAAAAATATCTATTTCTCCCAGAAATCTACATGCCTTTAATTAAGCCACTGAGTATGAAGTAAAGATGCTATTATATGGGGCACAAAGCTTTATCAGGTCAGCAAGTGACCATTTTCTTCAATTCTGATTATTAAAATGAAGGCAAAACACCTCATTCACCGAAAGCGTTAGACTCGTGAATGCAAAACCATCTTCCATACTGTCGAGCTAGTGGGAGAGAGGAAAATTCCATACTTACTACTAGAAGGTTAATGAAGCTTCTCATCTTACTAATTCAAAGTCTTTCTCATTTTTCTAGCTATCCCAACTATACCGAAAAAAGAACTCTGAAGATGCCAACTCACTAGTTGATGAAATCCACTGCCTGCGTTTTCAACTGATCTGCGCTGTGGAGGTCAGCCAGGATGAGAATTTCTGCTGCATTCTCCACAGAGAGGTTACTGCAGAGGGCATCCTCACACATGACCTTTAAACGCTCCAGGGCATACTGTAAAACACAAGCACTGCTGTCGTCAGAACAGGAATAGCTTTGGGCTGATTCTACCGAAGCTGATTTCTATAGTTGTGCCATCATGTAACTAGATACCTGAACAAAATGACACAAGCCATGAAATGACTGCCACTATACTTATAAAACATAGCCATAGAGAAGGCTGACATTAAAACAGCTGAAACTGCCATGCTGCCATTCAAAATCTGAACTTCATTATAAAAATGTTATAGAGTAGACCTACACCCTTGAGTTTGCACCACCCCAACTAGAATTAAAGTTGTTTTTTTTTTAACAAGAAAAATTCTTTACTTGGGGATAGGCTAAGAAATAGCCCAGCAAGTAGAGCAAATGCCTTAATGTGTGAGGTCCTGGGTTCAAGACCCAGCAACACATTGGAGCACCACAGACAGCACACAAGGGAACTCCATAATGATGGGGTGTTACTTTGGTGTCTCTCACCAAAAGTGTCACACACGTACGAGGTTCTCAGTCCATTCCCTAGTACAGCACACAAAAATTAATTAACTTCAAAATTAAAGTAAAGCTTTTGTTATTTACTAACGAGAGAGAAAACCACTTTGATATATGCAATGCCTGGGTTGAAACCTGGGGTATTAAAATGCAAGTCCTGTGCTCTACCACTAAGCAACTTCCTCAGCAGCTAAACTTAAATATTCCCCACCTACCTTTATAGTGAGGCAGTATTCTGCTTCAAACAAGGGTCAATACATTTTAACTTTCTGCAGTCCTTTTATTTAGAAGCAGGCTAGGGTAAAGCATAGTCCCCTTTCTACTAAAACACTGTCACTAGCCCAGTGGGGTTTCCCAGCTGGCCCATAAGGCAGTGAAAAGGAGCCCTGTGGAGATTTTCACCAGCACCTCAGCCATTAGTGGTTCCTGAATGAAAGTCCACCAAAGGTCTCCTTTTAGACAGAGAAGGATAAATGGAGTTCTATTTTGTTGGGGTTGAGGTTAAAATTCCCAGGGTAAAAGAACAAAGCAACAGAGACCTCCTATGTAGTTTCAGTCTAAAAACTTTCTATTTTTCAAGTAGAGGTATAAACATTCTGGAAATGGAAGGTATAGGCACATCTGAAATAGCTGATTTGTTTTGATGCAGTTTTACTTCCTGCTTTCAAGATAAGACTATAAAGTTAACTAAGGAACATCAAGGATAAGTAGAAGGAAGGAATAAAAAAAAGCACAAAATAAACTGCCAATAATCAGTTCGCAGGAGAATGGTTTGTTTTGAGAGTAACCACAGTCTCCGTATAGGTCCCATTTCGAGAACCTCAGAACTCAGTGATACAATACTCCTCCAGGCTGAATCATGACAATCAAACCAGGACCATTTTATTTTATGAATTCTGGGCTAGAAGGCGTATCTGCTGGCACTGTGATCTTCTGCAGCAAAGGAATGCTTTATTGGTTTTGGTGCAACTTTAATTTTTTTTACATGCGAGTAACTGGAAAACAGGAATGAAATTAAGCAAAGAAGAAATTAGGTTGATTTTTGTTTTTAAGCTGATTTTGAGTAAGTGTTCAGTCTGTATATACTGCTGCACAAAATATTCCTTCTGCCTTTTCTTAATACATTCTTTTAAAAGGACTTATACTGTGAATAGCTCTGATCCCTACTGCATAATTAGACAAAAGTAGCCATTCTTGTCCCTTGAGGGACAAAGTTTTTTTCTTAATTATGCTTCTGAAAAACCTGCCTAATGGCAGTACTTACCCAGGAGATTGAAACTGTGTCTCCCAGGCCCAGGTGATGTGTTTTGTTTTGTTTTTGGGCTAATTACACATGTCCCCAGGTGACTAGAAAGCTCAGAAGGAGATGTTTCAGTCTCCTGGGATAAATTCTAGATGTTTAGATCTTTCCATGAAAGACTTCTATTTTCCTAAAACTCACATGGAAATGTAAAGGTAAAAATGCTTTTAAACAAACTTAGAGAAAAGATTGTGTGCTGAGAAATTCTGAATGGAATCTGAAAACACACCCCTCAGTTACCTCTCATTAACAAACTGAAAGCACTCTCTGATCCAACTGCTTTATTTTTTAAAAAAATGTAAGTTAACGGGAGTCGGGCGGTAGTGCAGCAGGTTAAGCGCACGTGGTGCAAAGCGCAGGGACTGGCGGAAGGATCCTGGTTCGAGCCCCCGGCTCCCCAACTGCAGGGGAGTCACTTCACAGGCGGTGAAGCAGGTCTGCAGGTGTCTGTCTTTCTCTCCCCCTCTGTCTTCCCCTCCTCTCTCCATTTCTCTCTGTCCTATCCAACAACAACGACATCAATAACAACAATAATTACTACAACAACAATAAAAAGACAAGGGCAACACAAGGGAAAATAAATAAACAAATAAAAAATTTTTTAAAAATGTAAGTTAATACATTATATTGAAAATACTGTCCTTGGTATGTTGATTCAGACTGATTCTCTATATTCTGTGCACTCACAGGAGATTGCCTGTAGATTCTCTGAGGAACAAGATTGAAAACTTGATCATATATGGGGATAGCTGGAGGGTTCTACTTCATGTTAGTGGCACAGGAACTTTCCAGATGAATGACATGAGCTATATTCATACACACATATACACACATACCCCTAAAGTCTTATAATACTATAACCCAGTGTTAAAACAAAAAAAAAATTTTTTTGATAGGTAAATATAGAAAAGGCAGTTGACACATATGTTTAACCCTGGCATGCAATTCTGAACCTTACTATTACTGTTTAAAAAGTGGGTCAGCAATAGTACTCATCCTTATGGAAGCTAGCAGATGTGGGGGATAAACACCTAGTCTATATAAGGCCACTTCACTGAAAACTGGAGAAAGATGAGACAAAATTATTATAAACTCAATAAAAAGGGAGGCAGTTGGGAGTCGGGCAGTAGCGCAGCGGGTCAAGCGCAGTGGCACAAAGTGCAAGGACCTGCGTAAGGATCCTGGTTCGAGCCCCTGTCTCCCCACCTGCAGGGGAATCACTTTACAAGTGGTGAAGCAGGTCTGCAGGTGTCTCTCTTTCTCTCTCCCTCTCTGTCTTCCCCTCCTCTCTTGATTTCTCTCTGTCCTATCCAACAACAACAACATCAATAACAACAATAACAATAAAAGACAACAAAGGCAACAAAAGGGAATAAAGAAAATTAAAAATAAAAAGGGAGGCAGTTGGCTGAGCCTATTTCCACAAGGTAAGAGTGAGGTTACAATTAATTAATATTTTCTTACTGAAAGTTTTCTCTGGTCAGAACTGTACTATACATGGAAGGGCATGGAAAGTTCACATTGCTTAGCTATACTAATAAAGTTTTTTGTTTTTCTTTCATTTATTTACGGGAGAAAAAAATAACTAAAGCTACACTCTGGTAAATGTGCTGCTAGGGACTGAACTTTAAGACCTCATGTTTGGGAGTCCAATGTTTTATCCACTATGCCACGCTCTTGGCTTCTACACTAACAAAGATTGAAAGACAGTAATGTTGAGGAGGAGGGGGAGAAGCTGGGGACCTTTCCCCAGCTCTCTCTCCCCCATGGGTTCATCATGGAACTTCTTGAAAGAATTATAAGATAACATCCATGTACACAGGGTCCTAAGCTGAATATAGGCCCCAGATCAGATCAAATCGATGGGGTTTACAGTCAACAATATTTATACCCCTTTCCCATATTTGGGAGCTACTCTCGTCCCTGATCCAGCTTTCTAGCCCTTTTTCCAGCCATGACATCATCTCCCCAGACAATAACTTGGATCCACCTGCATATCAGATGTCAGGCTCAGGGAAAAAAAAACCCAAAAAACTAGTATAGTCATGGGCCCTTTGGAATATAACTAAAATAGGCCTACTATCTATCTAGTAGGCCTATTTTAAACAGAGACTCCCAACTCTTCATCTGCACTATTCCAGCCTTTAGGTTCATGATTAGTCAACAATTTGTTCTGCTTTATATGTTAACTCTTCTTTTGGCCACCAGGTTCCAGATGCTACCATGATGCTACCAACCGGACTTCCCTGGGCAGACAACCCCACCAATGTGTACTGGAGCCCTGCCTGCCCAGATCTCTGCCCCACTAGGGAAAGAGAGAGACAGGCTGGGAGTATGAATTGACCTGTCAACACCCCTGTTCAGCAGGGAAGCAATTACAGAAGCCTGACCTTCCACCTTCTGTACCCCATAATGACCCTGGGTTCATACTCCCTGAGGGACAAAAAATAGGAAAGCTACTGGAAGTCGGGTGGTGGCACAGCCGGTTAAACACACGTGGCACAAAGCACAAGGACCAACAATGTAAGGATCCCGTTTCAAGCTCCCGGCTCCCTACCTGCAGGGGAGTCGCTTCACAGGCAGTGAAGCAGTTCTGCAGGTATCTATCTTTCTCTCCCCCTCTCTGTCTTCCCCTCTTCTCTCCATTTCTCTCTGTCCTATCCACCAACAGTAACTTCAATAACCACAACAATGTTAAGCAACAAGGGCAACAAAAGGGAAATATAAATAAATATAAAAAGAATTTTAAAAATAGGAAAGCTATCAGGGGAGGGGGTGGGATACAGAGTTCTGGTGGTGGGAATTGTGTGGAGTTGTACCCCTCTTATCCTATGGTTTCTGTCAGTGTTTCCTTTTTATAAATAAATGAATATTAAGAAAAAAAAAGATAACACCCACTATCGGTATGCAGATTCCAATCTTCTATTAAATTAGGAGGTAGATATAGTGCAAAAGTGAAAAAGTGAAGAGAAAGCTCAGAGAGTAGGGACCGAGGGCCTAGGAAGATCCCAAAAAGACCTCTCCTTGCAAGTCCTCTTAAGGACATGTATAAGGTCTTAAACCTTATACATGTCACACTGGGGCCAGATTTCCATTGGTCTGCTGAAATCACCAGGTGTGATTACCTTACCAAAGCTCCTCCCACAGTGTACATCTTTTGTGCTCAAGTTCTCACTTCCCATGTGTGCAACTGCAGTGCAGCAAAGTGTCTGAGTGTCTGTGCTCCTAGGTTTCCCTGTCTGTTCCCTGACCTCAACAGTAAGGATACAACCATAATTCAATCTTATCAGTAGCAGTGATTGGGTATATATGGCTTATCCTTTATAGACAAACCAAACAAGCTGATCAATAAAGATCAAACCTGTTACCCTGTAAACATACGCACTTTCCTTTGTCCTCAGGGGTAAAAAGAATAGTAAAAGGAGACTATTCCTACTAGAATCTTGAGAAGGCTCTAGTGTACTTGGACACTAGAGCCAGTTTTGCCCTCAGGTGGGTACCCAACCATCAAAGTAAGACGAGGCACTAGTGGCGTGGAACTACCTCTCTCTCAGAATCTACTGCTGACTAGGTTTAAGGATTCACCCCTCCTCTGCAAACACAAGAAAAAGCTTCCAGAGGACAGCCAACTTTTACTCTGTCCCTCTTCCCCTCCTTAGACCACAAGGCCTTGAAGGGCATGTCACTGAGCTCACTCTGATGTATCTACATAATAAACGTTTCCCAGACTGTGTGTATGTGAGAAATATTAGTTCCTGGAGGTGATTCTTGATTCCATGGTTAACTAAATTGGAGAAATACTAATTATCATATTCCCTTTCAGCAAACTTACAGTGCACATTAACATACTAGAGGTTCTGAGAAATACTGCAATGCAGGGTAGGGCACAGAACTTTGGTGGTGGGTACAATGTGAAACTATATTTCTATAATCTCAGACTTTTGTGAATTGTTATTGAACCACTGATAAAAAAATAATAAATCCAGGAAGTTGGGCAGTAGTGCAGCGGGTTAAGCGCAGGTGGTGCAAAGCGCAAGGATCAGCTTAAGGATCCCGGTTCAAGGTTAAGTGCATGTGGTGCAAAGTGCAGGGACTGGCATAAGAATCCTGGTTCAAGCCCCCAGCTCCCCACCTGTAGGGGAGTCGATTCACAAGTGGTGAAGCACGTCTACAGGTGTCTGTCTTTCTCTCCCCATCTCCCCCTCCTATCTCCATTTCTCTCTGTCCTATCCAATAACAACGACATCAATAACAACTACTACAACAATAAAAAACAACAAGGGCAACAAAAGGGAATAAATAAATAAATGTTAAAAAAAAAAAAAAAAAGGATCCCGGTTCAAGCCCCCAGCCCCTCACCTGCAGGGGAGTTGCTTCACAGAAAGTGAAGCAGGTCTGCAGGTGTCTATCTTTCTCTCCTCCCCTCTGTCTTCCCCTCCTATTTCTATTTCTCTCTGTCCTATACAACAACGATGACATCAATAACAGTAACTACAACAATAAAAAGCAACAAGGACAACAAAAGGGAACAAATTAAAAATAATAATAAATCCTACAGTAAACACACACACACAGAAAACCCTACTGTGGTTAAACTTAATTATTTTTTTAAAAGTATTCTTTACTTTTTTATTGGATATGTAGAGAGAACAAGTTAGTGTACTTCAGAGCACTTTGTAAATTATCAAGTATGATCTAAAAGTTAGTATTACTGTATTTCTTTTTAAAAAATAATTTATTTCCTTTTGTTGACCTTGTTTTATTGTTGTAGTTATTATTGTTGTTGTTGATGTTGTCGCTGTTGGATAGGACAAAAAGAAATGGAGAGAGGAGGGAAGACAGAGAGGGGGAGAGAAAAGACACCTGCAGATCTGCTTCACTGCTTGTGAAGCAACTCCCCTGCAGGTAAGGAGCCATGGGCTCGAACCGGGATTCTTGAGCCGGTCCTTGTGCTTTGCCGCCACCTGCGCTTAACCTGCTGTGCTACCACCCAACTCCCGTATTACTGTATTTCTAACACCGAGATGGAGAAGAGAAGAGGATAAACAACAAATTTATCTGTCTTTTCATAGGTAAGGTGAGAACTAGCTTACCATTCAAAGCACGATGCCTTTGAGAATAAAAGTTTTATCAACGTCTGTGTTAAAATCTTCAATAAGCTAGTATATGTGCTCAATTTTATACACAACGCAATAATGAAGCTCAATCAAGAAACTCAACAGATTACAAAAACTACTCTTGCCATCATTCTTCTATTCCTGTTTTACCTTGTCAGCAGCTGCCAGCAAATCATCAGCCATTTTGTCGAGGTTCGGAGCCTTTCCCGTGTAAATGAAGCACATCATTTCCTTAAAAACTTCAGGCTCCACATCATTGATTTCAACCCGGTTCTATGCCAGAAAAACTGAAAATGAGAAACATTCCAACAGAACAAAACCCCTAAACAATTTTCAGTCTTTAAACTCTGATAAAGAGAAACACATCTATCCTTTTAAATCTAACCTGAATGGAAATTTTCTTCTTGTCTTATTTGATAATAGTTTGTGCCCATCAGTTGTACCAGCTATTTCTCTCTGATATAGATTGTCAAGAGAAGTCATGATGCATTTTTGCATAGAAAAAAAGAAAAATATATTATGACTTTTCTGATAACCTAATAGTTTTTATCTCTTCCTGAGTCTGCTGTGTAGGAACACATCTCTAATAACCTCACCCAAAACTGGAATAATCTTCCTGGAATTAAATAGTAGGTTTTTACCTAGAATACTTTTGGACCACCTCATTCTGTACTCAGAAAAATGTTGAAGGAATTGTACTCCATTTTAATAATACAGTAAGAAAAAAATTAGGAAAGTAATTTTTATTGCCAAAATTAGGAAATCAGCTGAATCAAGTCATCTAGCTTAGAGAAAAAAAAATGCATCTTTATCCTGTGAAGTACCTTTTTGCTCTCCTCCATTTCATGTTCAAACATAGCACTGAAGACTGGAGACCGAGCTGCAATGTAAAAGGAATACAGACAAGGTTATCACAGAAATTTCTCTTAGTTCTGCAACAAAAAAGAAGTTAATTTTCTTCTCTATCTTATTGCTACAGGAAAGGGCCTTAGTCTAAAATGATACCAGAAGTGTAAGATTCCTTTCTTATAACAATAACTGAATAATTTTAGTACAAAGGGCAGAAAAGTAATTACTACTTCAAAAATAATTTATTAACTTCATGTCAATCATTCCTATTTAAAAGAAATTACTCAAATTACCTATGTTGAATTACAATGATAACCTCTGGTGTATCTGTAGGTTCAAATTTAAGTCCTTCCTTAAACAAAAAAGCATAGATTTTTGCTCAAAGAAGTGATAACTACTCTTCTCCATTTTTAGAGACCAAAAAGCAAGTCCGAAAACAAGGCTCAATGGCAACCACTCAAAGTACATGCTCAATTACAGCAGGTTGTCTATTCCTCCAAGCCGTGCATTCTCATCAGAAGTGATAATGTGCGGTGGCGCAGCGGGTTAAGTGCACGTGGCACAAAGCCAAGGACCGGCTTAAGGATCCTGGTTCAAGCCCCTGGCTCCCCACCTGCTGGGGGGGTCACTTCACAAGTGGTGAAAGCAGGTCTGCAGGTATCTGTCTTTCTCTCCCCCTCTGTCTTCCCCATCTCTCTCCATTTCTCTCTGTCCTATCCAAAAACAACAACATCAGTAACAACAATAATAACTACAACAATGTTAAACAACAAGGGCAACAGAAGGGAAACTAAATAAATATTTAAAAAAAAAAAAAAGAAGTGATAATGCTCCAAAGAGGCCAGAAAAAATAAATCTTAGATGTTATTTATAATCATGCATGGCCCTTCAAAGCTCAACCCTACTGATAAAATTTTATTCCTTAGTATTTAATATCTTTCATTAGGGATGATTTAAATTATTTTTCCTTAGGGATGGAATATGAGAAAAGATGGGGAAACAGAGTTCTAAATATAAGTATTTTGTCTAACACATGTTACAAAGAAAACTTAATTGCAATCATAAAAGTAATAAAATGGTCAAGGAACCAAAAATTTAATCATGCTGTCTAACAGATCAGAGGTTCTGGTAAACATTAAGACTTACCAATCAGTCTATAAGAGAGGAAAAACAGATGGAATATAAACCAGGACTGAACTAGCAGGTAACTGGGACTGTACCTACAGTTTATATCAGGACTAATTTTAAATGCCATGTTCTTCTTTTTTCTTTAATATGCCATTTTCTAAACACATAATCTTGGACAAATACCTTCCTAGTCTTGATATTTTAATCCACCCCAAAAGGATATTAATTTTTATCTCAGAATGGTTATAGATCACAAGATACTAAATAAATACATTATAGAAATTAAAAACTAATGAGCTGGTGCTTTTCATAGAGAGAGAAAGGCTCAAGCAATTAAGTGCTTAAAGGGTCTTTATGGGTAGACAGAGCTGATGCTATCAAAATAAATAATGTACATTTTTAATTTTTATTTTTCATATTTATTTATTCCCTTTTTGTTGCCCTTGTTTTTATTGTTGTTATTGATGTTGGATAGTACAGAGTGAAATGAAGAGAGGAGGGGAAGACACAGAGGGGCAGAGAAAGAGACACCTGCAGACCTGCTTCACCGCTTGTGAAGTGACTCCCCTGCAGGTGGGGAGCCGAGGGCTCAATTGAACCAGGGTCCTTACGCCAGTCTTTGCACTTTGCGCCACCTGCGCTCAACCCACTGCGCTACCACCCAACTCCCTATAATAAATAATATTGCTTGGGGGAAATAACCAGAGAGAAAAGAGAACTGAAGCAAACCCTTAGGGAACACCAATCTTTTAAAAGGACAGACATAGAGGGAGGTCACACATTAGAAGTAACCAGAGAACCAGGGAAAAAAACCAGAAGACTCAAATAATATATGAATTAAAGAGATATTCAGGGATAGGGAGAGCATAGTGGTTATGCAAAATGATTTTTTTTTAATTTTTAAAAAATATTTATTCATTTATTTATTCCCTTTTGTTGCCCTTGTTGCTGTTTTTTATTGTAGTTATTCTTGTTGTCGTCGTTGGATAGGACAGGGAGAAATGGAGAGTGTAGGGAAGACAGAGAGGGGGAGAGCCGGGGGCTTGAACCGCGATCCTTACACTGGTCTTTGTACTTTGTACCACATGTGCTTAACCCACTGCACTACTGCCTGACTCCCACAAAATGATTTTAATTCCTGGGGCTCCACAGTCTCAGGTTCAATTCCCAACACTACCTTAAGCCAGAGGAGAACGAGAGAAAGAGCAAGAGTGAGAATGAAAATTGAAAGCAACGGCGGGGAGGAAAGAGAATTAATTTGGGGGCTAGAAGGTCTTGTAACTGCTTACCTGAATGGAGGTGAGCTGAGGATAAATGGGAGAAAAGAAACAGATCATGAATGTGCTAACTAAAGAAACATCTCTGAAAAGGAGAGACAGTAACTATAGAGAGAAATACAAATTGCTTATAGACCTGAGGGCAAACAGACAGTGGGAGAGAAATGGTGATGATACCAGACAGCAAGGGACTGACTGACAGAACAAAGCTGAGAAGGTATGGGGTATGAAACAAGTAGAAAACAGTCTGCTTCTTACAGCAGAATGCAAGGTAAACATAGGTTAAGAATTAAGAAGGTTCTTATAGAAGGGCCTCCATTTTCTCTTAGAAGAAAAAAAGGTCATCTTTAAGAAGCTTGGCATGAGAGAGAATAGGAAAGGTGTGAAGTGACCATTGTTGAGAAGGATAAAGAATTGACTGTATACCTGTAGAAACTGAGTTCTTTTCTTGGTAATGTAGAGCCACTAACCTTAGTGTTAAATGACTTCCTTTAGAAATATAACTGAGAAAGAGAAAATTGGGAGTAGATAACGTTAACGGCTATGCAAAGAGACACTCATGCCTGAGGCTCTGAAGTCCCAGGTTTAGTCCCCCTGAACCACCATAAACCAGAGTTGCTAAGCGCTCTGGTGAGAAAGAGAGAGACAGACAGAGACATGGGGGAGGGGGGGCAGACAGAAATGTGGTCATACTGGGCCACACTGAGGTCTTACTAGGTGTGCATTGTAGAATGACAGAGCTGCAGATTTTGATAAGACATCTGCTACTTAAAGGTTCACAAGATTTCCCCATGTCTATGGCCTCAAAATAAGTTTGTGATTGAAGGCTAAGCTTTCATGTGAGGTAAAGAAAAGTTATTCCTGGGATTGGGTGATGGTGGTGCATCTGGTTGAGTGGACATGTTATAATGTGCAAGGACCAGGTTTTGATTCCCTAGTCCTCACATGCAGGGAGCAAGTTTCATGAGTGAAGCAGTGCTGCAGATGTCTCTGTCTCTCTCCCTATCACCCCCTTCCTTCTCAATTTCTGGCTGTCTCTATCCAATAAATAAATAAATAAATAAATAAATAAATAAATAAATAAATAAATAAAATTTAAAAATTGGGGCCAGGCAGTGGCGCACCTGGTTAAGCACACACATTACAATGTGCCAAGGACCCAGGTTTAAGCCCCTGGTCCCCACCTGTAAGGGGAAAGCTTCACAAGTGGTGAAGCAGGGCTGCAGGTGTCCTCTGTCTCTTTTCCTATCTCCCCCCTTTCCTGTCAACTTCTCTCTGTCTCTATCCAGTAATAAATAAATAAATAAATATTTTTTTTAATTTAAAAAATCCTATCAGTTCCTCCTGTGTCCATTTTCCTTGATCTTAAAGATCAAGATTGGACCCCTCAACCTCCAGGTAACTGGCAGAATTTTTACTCTTCCAGTAGTACTTCTATCAAAAACAGAGCTAAGACACCCAGGCTGTCTGGATGGTACTTTATTCCCTTGAAACTAAAATTTTCTCCATTATATCCTAGGCCTTGTGGACAGGCTGACACTCTTTTCTTTCTCTTTTAATTTTATTAATGACTTAAGGTTGATTATAAAATTATAAGAAAACAGGGGTATAATTCTGCACCGTTACCACCACCAGAGTTCTGTATCTCCATTCCCTCCACTGGAAGCTAAAATTGCTGAAATGGATTCACTATTATTTCTATAACTATCTGTATAGTTTGTTATATTTGCCCCTCCCCCTTTTCCCCCTATGGTCCTGCCTTCCTAAGTCACACCTACACCTATTACTACTCTGAATGTCCTTCCTTTTTCTCTCTCTAGGTCCTGATGGAGCTGGAGTTCAGTGCCCTCTGTTCATCTTCCCCTATCATTTATTCCCCTCTGGGAGTATGGACCAAAATTCTTAATGGAGTGCAAAGTAGGTGTTCTGGCTTCTGTAATTACTTCTCTGCTGGACATTGGTGTTGCTTAGTAGAGGTCAATCCATAAACCCAGACTGTTTCTATCTTTCCCTGGCAGGGTAGGGCTCTGGGGTGGTGAGGTTTCAGGACACACTGGTGAGGTCATCTGCCCAGGGAGTCAGGATACAATCATGAGAGCCATCTACAACTTGGTGGCTGAATAGGTAATTGACTCCTAGTCTTAACCAGTAGCTGCAAAAGAATTCAACACCATATTATCATCTATTCTTTGAAACATGTATATGTCCACTACAGAGAGGAAAAGCAGAAATATCTTTTTTTGTTTGTTTTAAATTTTTTTTTTTTTTGGCAGGCAGAGAGAGAGTGAAAGAGACCATAGCCTTGAAGCTTCCTACAGTGTGGTGAGGGCTGGGCTCAAACCTGGGTTGTACAAATGGCAAAGAAGTGCACTATCCAAGTGAGCTATTTTGACAGTCCCAGGAATACGATTTTTATGGCGCATATACTCCATATGGTCACATAACTAATGTCACCACAATGTAAGGATATATTTAGTTGAAGCTTTTTTGTACTAGTCTAAAAAGCTGAAGTTATTTAAAAGGTGATTGCTCAGTGACTGTTTCTCTTTGATTCACCAAACCTTAATTGCCCCGCCCCATGAGTTAATACTAACCTGCTAAGATAGCTTTGTGAGCCTGGAATTCCTGTCCAGCGACACACAAACAACAGTCTGTAAACCGGGAATTCTCCCACAATCCTCCTAACTCATCTGCCAATCGGCATTCAGGAACCTTCACCATATTCATGGTATTCTGGCCAGAAATGTTGACAGAATCTTGCACCACACTTACCTGTGAAAGATAAGGAAACAGTCAAAATTTTTTGTTAATAGTTTTTCTCTTAGTAGGAGGTGAAATCACTTACTTCATCTTCTGAGTCAAGTAATTTCCAATCTATTACAGTCATACATACTTACTCTATTCCACCTCAGGGCAATAAGGAAAGGGCCTCACAAACCTGCTTTTCCTTCAGTTTCTAATTAAGCTCTGATTCCACTGTCCTGAAAACTTGGGCAGTTATCTCAAGGGAAAAACTGACAGAAACAAACATCAGACTTCAAGTATTTACCTTGTTCTTCCATACAAATAATTCTTGTCTAAACTAAACTTAGGGGGACCAGGAGATCACTTTCCCAATAGGGCACAAGCCTTATCATCCATGAGGTCCTACTCAAGTTCAGGCACCATATGGAAGCACATGATTATCGAGTACAGGAGGAGATCCACAGATAGTTGAATGGTGCTGTGGTATATTATCTTTTTTTTTTTTTTTAACCAGAGCACTGCTTAGCTCTGGCTTATGGTGGTGTGAGGGATTGAACCTGGGACTTTGGAGCTATTATCTCTTAAAAAAAAAAAAAAAAGAAAAGTTGGGCCCAGGGAAGCTACTTAGTAGTATGGTACACTCACAAGGCTCTGAGTTAATTTTCTGGTACCACCATAAGCCAGAGCTGAGCAGTGCTCTGGTAAAATAAATAAATAAATAAATAAATAAAGTAAGTTCATCTAAAACCAACAAAAATAAAGATATGTATATGTATTTTGAACTCTCTAGAGAAATAATCAAATAAGCCTAAAAGCACTTCACTTATTTTAGTTAGGATTGGAACATGGAAATCAAACATGGCTTCCATAGGGCCTGGCAAATAATCGGTGCTTCCTTATACATACTAGCCTAGTAAACCAGACTGGACTTGGCAGATGTTTCTGATCATGATAATATGGCTGGCTCCAGTAAGATAAGACATACTTGGCTTTGGAACAAAATGCTGACAACAGGTTTACAGAGGAATCAAACTTGCCACTGTGGCTTTAGCAGCAATAGTTGCCTTAACTATTCAGCTTAGATAAAAACCAAGGTTAACTTCTAGATGAATCAATGAAACTCACACAAATTCGTTAGAATATTAAATATAGGGATTTATAAATCATATAAAATTATAAAATAAATGTAAGTTACCAAACTGAAGATAAGACCCAACAGACCAGTCTTCTGGCTAATAACCATTGCTATTCTTCATCCCCTAAATCTTCAAGTTAAATTTATTAAAATTAAAGCAGAGTTCACAAAGCTTGAGAGGCAACATTCCATTCTTGCTATTTATTCCTAAGAGTTAAGTGAGATAGACAGCTTAAGAATATCCTAAACAATTTGGTAGTGGGTGACACCTATTTTGGGGAGATGTGAAACTATATTATCCTTGTGACTACAGTCTGGTAAAACATTTCCTCAGTAATAAAATAACATCGTAAAATGGCCCAAATTTCTTGTAATCTCTAAGATGCAAATCATTCCTTAAATGCAGTCATAAAATCCAGAGGCAAAGTTAATGTACCATTAAATTGACCCACTGTACCTTCTGTACAGGAATGAGATATCTACAATCAAGAAATAAATCCATTTGTCTAAAACTAGCTGCCATGATCTCGAGTAATGATGTAGCCAAGATAATCAATGATGAATGTACTTAACATTAGTAGCACACTTATCAGAAATATTATATCATTTTAATAGCCATGACCCAGAAAATATAGCCCAGATTCTTTCAGATAATATATATATATATATTTTTAGAGATAACAAGGGCATCGGATCAAACTCAGGATCTTATGTTTTCGAGTCCAGTGTTTTATCTCTCAAGCCATCTCTCAGAGATTCTTCACTATAAGATTTCTTTTTTTTTTACAATTAAAAAAAATATTTATTTATTCCCTTTTGTTGCCCTTGTTGTTTATTGTTGTAGTTTTTATTGTTGTTACTGCTGTCGTCTTTGTCAGATAGGAGAAATGGACAGAGATGGGGAATACAGAGAGGGGGAGAGAAAGACACCTGCAGACCTGCTTCACTGCCTATAAAGCGACTCCCCCACAGGTGGAAAGCCAGGGGCTCCAACTGGGACCCTTATGCTGGTCCTTGCACTTTGCACCATGTGCACTTAACCTGCTGCACTACCACCCAACTCCCATCACTATAAGATTTCTAATTTGGTTCAGCCACTACGTAATACTAGTACCTTCATTTCTCTGATAATAACAAAAGTTGGAGTTGTCTATTTCCAGTTAGAACTTTAAAATACTTTTTTTTTTGCCTCCAGGGTAACTGCTGGGGCTCGGTGCCTGCACCATGAATCCACTGCTCCTGGAGGCCATTTCCCCCCCCTTTTGTTGCCCTTGTTGTTGTAGCTGTGTTGTGGTTATTATTGTTGTTGTTGATGTCTTTCGTTGTTGGACAGGACAGAGAGAAAATGAAGAGAGGAGGAGAAGACAGAGAGGGGGAGAAAAAGATAGACACCTGCAGACCTGCTTCACAACCTGTGAAGCAACCCCCCCTGCAGGTGGGGAGCCGGTCCTTGCGCTTTGCACCATGTGCACTCAACCCACTGCGCTACCGCCTGACCCCTAAAATATTGACTTTTATAAAAGATTAAGGCCAATTATATCCAACTTTCTCATAGGGAAAGGCAGGGGTCTCTTGGGCTAACCAATGAAGGGAACAGCAAATGTTTTTGGCACTGAGTTCCAGTCTGAATTAAATAATGATGACAGAAGCCCAAAGTCATTAACACTTGATGACAATTTACTAGGATGAGTAAAATGAATTGGTAAAAACCATGCTGAATTTTAAACTATGGTTACCAGTGAACCCTCTCTATTTGTTAGATGTGTGCTGAGTGGGACCCAAAAACTGTGAGTCTACTCACTGGGACAATTCCTCTCTCTAGACACAGACAGGAACACAACAGGAAGCAGAACATACCTTCACTGTTTGAGCCAGACTTATTCTGTAGATATACGGATGCCTGTAGTCTCCAGAGCTCTGAATGTCTGGCACCTCTTACCAACATTACGCTTAATTAAAAATAAATTTTAAATGGCATTCACAAATGAGTCTTCAGAGCCCAAACTTTTAACTTAGAAAGGGATTGTTTTTCTGTGCAAACGATGATGCTAAAATGAGACGATTTGAGAAAAACTAAGGATTTTTTTTTTAATGTCTATAAAACTGACTATGGAGACTCATTGAGAATTGCAGCTGTGAAGATGACGTGCCTGTGACATTTATGTCATCTTGTAAAGGACTGCATGAAAATGTCTCAGGGAAGGCTGCATAATCCTCTAAATTTTGAGTTGTAAAAAGGACCTCACTCTAAAGTCAATCCCTTTTCTTAAAAAAAGGAAATTTTATGAAAGACTACTGACTGTGACAATTTTTACACATTTAAAAAAAGAAAATATAGAAGGAATGAAGGGGGGGGGAGGAAGAAATATCTGTTTTAATGTCTATATGTTAACCAATCAAGGTCAATGCATACAGGTTGTTTGAAAGAGAAAAACTATCTCTAGTAAGAAGGCTAGCTTATTATTTTTCATACCACTGTATATTCAGAAAACAGGATAGCATGAAATACTAAAATGAATAGCAATCATACCCACAATATACTTAAATTATAGAAACTACCATAGAAAATAAAAAGCAAGTTCTGTATGACTACATTTTTCTTGACACCATTTTTACAATGCTTAGAACCAAAAAAAAAAACCTAAACAATCTATTGTTCAGGCATACAAATAATAAACAAGGGAAAACAGCATTCAATTCAAACTAGCTACTTTTCTATTTTCTGACAGGGGAGAGAATTGGTCTAAGGGATAGAGGGGAGTGCATGGGTTAGATTCAAGTTAATGATGCCACTGGGTTGGGTGGTAGGTTTGTTACATTACTGTGTCTTATAACCTGTAATAATATTTATATATTATGCCACTATTTAATAGATTCAGGACAATCAAATATTAGCATTTAGCAGACCTGCTTCACTGCCTATGAAGAGACTCCCCTGCAGGTGGGAAGCCGGATCCTTACTCAGGTCCTTGGGTTCCATGCCACATGTGCTTAACCTGCTGTGCTACCACCTGACTCCCCCTTCTTTCTTTCTTATTAAGCAAGTTTAACTAAAAGAGAGAGAAACAGACAGACAATTCAGGGACTAAATTGAAGATGCTTCCAAATATGTCAACTAAGTGATATCCAAGTAGAAGAATGATCATATTTCCTACAAAAACACCACTGAGCATTGGAAGTGATTGTAAACAAATACAACATGTAAATAAAAAATAACAGCCTTGAACAAATGAGAGTGAACATAGGGTGGCACATCATAAACAAAACCACTTCACTCAGCATTCTCAGAGTTTACAATCTAATTTCATCTAAATATTTATTAACAGTAGCAGTATCATGGAAATAAAAAACAAACATAAAAATATGTGCTTCGTGGTGCGAAGTACAAGGACTGGTATAAGGATCTCAGTTCAAGCCCCCGGCTCCCCACCTGCAGGGAGTCGCTTCACAGGCGGTGAAGCAGGTCTGCAGGTATCTCTCTTTCTCTCCCACTTCTGTCTTCCCCATCTCTCTGTCCTATCCAACAACAACAACATCAGTAACAACAATAATTTCAACAACAATAAAAAATAGTAAGGGCAACAAAAGGGAAAATAAATAAATTTTTTTTTAAAAATGTGCTTCTCAGTCTTTCATCTCAGGAATTCCCTCTTCTTTTTACGAGACAGAAACTGGGAGTCAGGCGGTAGTGCAGCGGGTTTAGCGCAGGTGGCACAAAGCGCAAGAACCAGTGTAAGGATCCCAGTTCGAGCCTTCGGCTCCCCACATGCAGGGGAGTCACTTCACAAGCGGTGAAGCAGGTCTGCAGGTGTCTATCCCCCCCCCCCATCTTCCCCTCCTCTCTCCATTTCTCTCTGCTCTATCCAACAACGACATCAGTAACAACAATAATAACTACAACAATAAAAACAAGGGCAACAAAAAGGAATAAAGAAATATTTTTTAAAAAAAGAGAGACAGAAACCATGATGTCTCACACACACACAAGGATTCTGTCTTAATGCTGAGCCACCTCCCTGATCCAACTTCTGTTTTATTTTACTGAAGATTCAATATATATATATATATATATATATATATATATATATATATATATATATATATATATATATATATATATATATATATATATGATGAGAGAGAGAGAGACCAAGGCCAAAGAACCATGTTATTATTTCCTACTATGTGGAGTGTTAAACCTGGGACCTTACACATGTTTGGCATGCACTCTACCTTCCTGGCTGCAAGGATCTTCTTCTGTTTGTGGCTACTAGGGACAGCCCTCCCCCCCCCAAAAAAAAAAAAAGCCATGAAACAACTCTACTTAAGGATAGTGCCTGGGGCCATAGGCAATGGACAATGGAGCAATGCAGTACTCATAGCCTAACTATGTATGTGGACAGCAAACTAATAAGAACCTCAGAACAGTAAGAAAATGCTAACTAAACCAATGATAAATAAAATATAAATATGTACTAAAATAAGCATGTCTATAAATATTCCATTGACTGAAGTGAAAGGTCAATGGGATAGAATCTGTACCAAAGAATGATCTAGCTTTGAAAGGCACTAAGAACTTATATGAACTGTAGACATTTTAAAATCCCACACATCCAACACACACCCCACGCAACTGTCTTGCAATGCTGAATTCTACTAAGTCCACAGAGAGCTTTGGAACAGAAATGAGTCTCACTAGGCGCCAGCCCAAGTATGAGAAGCAACACTCTGCACCTGTGGCCAACAGAGAAGTGTGAGAGGAACAGATGGCACACCTGGTCTGATGGTAAGAAACCGATGGCATCAGCATAAAGTAGCAGACGTTTCCCTGTTCAACATCTCCTCGTTTCCAAAGTGTCATCTCACTTCCCTTCTAAGTCAGTAAGGCAAATCTAAACTTAACCACAGAATTTCTCTTAAGAGAATTTCATATGGAGAAGCAAAGGGAATGCAGTCTTAACCACAGGATAAGAAACTGCCAAGTGAGGGCAGGCCAATTGGTTTCCAAACCAAGAATGTTAGCATGAGACTTGGAGCAGCTGGAATGGATTTAGTGTGTGTGAGAGAGAGAGAGAGAGAGAGAGAGAGAGAGAGTGTGTGTGTGTGTGTGTGTGTGTGTGTGTGTGTGTGTGTGTGTGTGTGTGTGTCGGGGGGGGGGGTTGGAAGAAGCAAAAGTATATGAAGAAAGACTGGACCTACCGTGGACTTTAAAGTACTGCAGTAAAAGTTATGGTATTGCCTAGAACACCACATAAAATATTTATAGAGATCTTTTCCACAGAACTGTTCAAAAGCTGACTTTCATTGCCAACAAAAATCAGAACTTCCACTATTTTAACTTCCTTCTGAAACAATAGTCTCTAAGATAGGTGAAGATTAAATTGATGGTACCTATATTATAATATTTAACCTCCTATTAAAAACATCTGCTTGCTTTCACTTCTTTCACAGGGCAACTGAGTATGTTTTGTAGCTAGCTGGGATTTATATGGAATTCCAATTTCAGGTTCATGGTGGTCGGAAAAGCAGTTTAGTTGGTAGAGTGTTGGACTTGCATGTGAAGTCCCAGGTTTGAGCCTTTGCACTCTCTATCTGGGGTGGCAAAATAGCTCACTTGGACACTGCACTGCTTTCCCACGTGCAGGACCTAGGTTTAAATCTGGGATCCCACTGCATGGAAAGCTATCAGAGGAGGGGATGGGATACAGAGTTCTGGTGGTGGGAATTGTGTGGAGCTGCACCCCTCTTATACTATGGTTTTTGTGTTTCCTTTTTATAAATAAAAATAATAATAAAAAAACTTCAGTACTGTGGTTTCCTTCAATCTTTCTGTCTAGAAATAAAGAATAAAAAGAGAGAATAGCTGATATTTCTCATTAAATAACTAAATCATGAAGAAAAAGGGCCAAATTTCAAGTTCACAGACAAGAAACTAAAATATTTTATGTACTTATATAAATGCTTTTAATTTAGAATTTCCTTCTTTTGCACAGCAATTAAAAAGGAAAAGAGGTAGAAATTATACAAAGTATACCTTACAAACTATGCCTCCAAAGCTTTCTAATCACCAGCAGCTATTCTGTGGAACTATTCAATGAAACTATAAAGAGAAGCTGGCTACTACTGGCCAAGTTTTTTCTGCATAAGGGCAAGATTCCCAGGAGATCCCTTTTCTTATTGCATAGGTACGGAAGAAGGGCAAACGCTAGAAGAAGAATTGCATAGGTGGTACACCTACCCCCACCCCCTTGCCTTTCTTCCCCCACTCTCTCCTTCCCTTCCTTCCTGTCTTCTTTCTTTCTGGGTCTTAAACCGAGATTCTACTGTCTCAAATGGAATTCTCCTTCTTTCAATTTCAGTCAGAGACAGGGAGGGAGGAAGGGAGAGACAGAGAGGAGAGACGCCACAGCACTACTCCACTGTTCATGAAGATTCCCCTTGTGCTGTGCACAGTGCTCCCATGTGATTGGGGGGCTCAAACCTAGGTCCTCATATAGGGAAAACTGAGTGCTCTACTGGATGAGTTATCTCCCAACCCTGGTGATCTGCCTTTGAAACTGATATTAGCTCACAATGTAAGTTTATTGACAAATACAGTAGTTGAGGTAACTTACTTGCAATCTCTCCATGAAAACATTCAAGTCACTATTCTCGTTAAGTGGTGATGCTCAGGAAGTAGTTTCTTGACCATATAATGTAGAGAATACTAACATCCTAGTTAACTAGAGGTTTTTACCCCCTGTGGGTAAAAGAAAGAAAGAGAGAGAGAAAAAGCAAAGTACTGCCCCGCCACTACTGATTGAAGGTTACCTTTGAATGGTGCTCTACCTCTAGGTCCTTGTATCAGGCAAAATGTTTGCTCTGTCTGGTGAATTATTTCCTGGAACCCCCACCCCAAACCCCTGCCACTAGAGGTTTTATTCATGTATTAAACTGTGAATATAGTGTTTATAAATGTATTACTAGCATCATGTGTCAGCTGATTAAAATATACTAATGCATCTACTTTCCAACTCAAGTCTTGGTTTAGGAATTTTACTTTGAGGTTTCTATAAATACCCCCCCCAAACCTATAAATCTATGAGGGTGATGGGGGAAAGAAGTATACTCCTACCTAAATGACAACAGATGACTATTCCAGCTATGAGTTAGAGACCTTTACAT
The DNA here is from genome assembly GCF_950295315.1 of Erinaceus europaeus. Taxonomy (NCBI): domain Eukaryota; kingdom Metazoa; phylum Chordata; class Mammalia; order Eulipotyphla; family Erinaceidae; genus Erinaceus; species Erinaceus europaeus. The sequence continues at coordinate 54,127,923 of NC_080173.1, forward strand.
AGCCTTCACTGTTGGGGGGGGGGGTGATTTTTCACTTTCTTATTTCAAAATAACTTTTGAAAGACAAACTGGAGACATTCAACTCCCAGTGAGAATCAGCTAGTTCAAAGAGCAGAAAAGTGATCTGTAGTCAAACACACCTGGCCTTCATACTCAAAAAGCCAGAAGCTTTGATGAACAAATATGCACAATCTAGGCACTGACTTATTCTTTTCAACCTGAAATGACAGGCCTCCACAAATACTACCTGGGGGGGGGGGGGGGCACAAACAAACAAACAAAAAAACCCACAGTGGAAAAGCAAGAATTCTGACCTAACTAAAAGAATAGTAAAAACACACACACACAAACACACACACTATTATCAAGATATCACAGAATTGTTTTAAACAACAGTAATATATAGAAATCTTAGATGTCCAAACACTGAAACCATCACAAAGTTTTCAATCAGCCACAGAAATAATAGTCATGTAGCACCACTCCACTAAGGTGTTTTTCCCACTCTCCATTCCTGATGCAATACAATAAAGTATACTGATATACATCAGGTCTGAAAACCACTGATCTCATAGCAGTGTAAAAGGACTCACCTCGCAGAAGAGAGTAAGCTTGTCATCAGGGAGAAGCCCATTTGCCTCATCTAAGAGAAAATCTCTACGGATGAATTTTTTGAATCCCCAGTCTTTGCCTTGAACAAACCTATATGCCCGTTGACTCTCTGGGGTGAAAAAAAAAAAAAAGTCATATTTAGGGTTACTCAAATAACCAGACAAAATCCACAACTTGCCACGGTATGAAGTTGCTGGATGCGAGAATAAGAGATCAAGAGGAGAACATTTACCCATAGCTTTGGTTTCTTCTCCCTTGGCATTCAGGATGGAGAATTTGAATTTTGCCCGTACTTCACTCTTGGGACAGCTGACCAGTAACAGATAAAGTGACAAGTAATCTTTGCTTTCTTCATCTAGCCCTTTTGGGTTTACTCGCAAACACCTGCCCAAAACCAATAAAGGGGGGAAAAAAAAGTCAAAAGCAGCCATGTTCAGAAGACCAAGAAAATGACAGGAGAGGAGCAGAACACCAGAACTGAGAGAGGATTGTTTAAACAAAGAAGGAGGAGGAGGAGTAAGAGGAGAAGCAGCAGCGGCAGCAGCAGGTGGCAGCAGGTTATGCAAAGAGACTCTTGTGCCACAGGCTCTGAAGTCTTAGGTTCAATCCCCTGAACCACCATAAACCAGAGCTGAGCAGTGCTCTGGTTAAAAAATAAATAAAATAAAATAAAATAAAATCCTAGGGCCTACTGCTGGAGATTCTGATTCAGTAGAATGATTACTTAGAAACCACTTTTCTTTCTTCCTTCCTTCCTTTCTCTCTTTCTTCCTTCCTTTCTTTTAAAAAGATAAATTTTATTTATTACATATGCAAGAGCATTTCACAGGAGACAGAGAAAAGAAAGTGAATGAGCACCACTTTGGTATATATAGTGCGCCTTGGATTGAATCAGGAAATTCAGGTATGCAAGTCCCATACTTGACCAATTGAGCTCTCTCTCCTCCAGAAACCACTTTCCCAGAACACTCTGAGTCATCTTTTAGAAAGGAAAAATAACTAGACTTCCTAAAATCTGATAACACATCCCTTGCACCATTCTCTTGATTCAGAATCTCCCAAACTGCTCATCTTTTTTAACCTAAAATATTTCTAAAATTCGACCTAGTCACTGTATTCTAATGCTCAACCTCAAGAAAAGCAGTCCCTAATTTTGTTGGGACTGTGGAGAAAATATGAGGCAAAACCAAAAGTAAGTCCTTTAAGATCACCTTGGGACAGAAAATGTATTCTTGAGAAATGAATACTACATAATCTCTTACAAATACTTTATCAATCTGGCAATACGATTCTAAGTTTAAAATAAAGAAGGCAGCATGAAGGAAGCACTGAAAAGTAATCTCCCATCACACAGGGTAAAGTTCCAAGCTAGATTTCTAAACAGAATCAGAGATGTCAACTTGTTACCAACAAATGAAGGCAAAATTCAAACAGAATTTGATAGACTCAACTAAATAAAAGTTGTAAATATCATTAGTGGCTCAGAGACTGCTTCTACCACATATACATAATAAACTGACTACATGTACCCTTTTGCCTTGCCAATGTTATGATACCTTTCTCAAGCAAGAGGCCTCATCCAAGTGCCTTTCTAGGGAATAGATATGCCACATACATCACTGTACTAAAGACGCGAAAGATGTGGATTTAAATATAATACGTAAGAATAAGCAAGCTCTTAGATCCTAGAAGTACATTGCTTAATGCACATAATCAGCAATGCTAAATGAATGGACAGTTATTTAAACTCTTCAGTTATCAAGTCAAAATTGGTAGTTCACAAACATGTTTTGGGGTTTTTGTGGTCTTTTTTGTCTTTACTGTGATGTTCAATACTCAACTACTTGCTCTTCCTCATGATACAGGGTGGAGATGGGATTAATATCCTTACCCCCCACACCAACCCAAATCATATTCCCTTTGCCAGGAATTAGCTGAGGGAATCCAGATGAAATCAATCATTAAATATATGACATATTTTTGGCCTCACAGTTCAAAGAAAGTTTGAAGGATTTTACTGAATGGTAGTGAGTCATGTTCATTGTTGTTACCAGTCATTCTTCAGCCACAAGAGAACCTAAACTTGAGCTGTCAGAAGAGGGCAGAAATAGACTAACTCAACTGGATTAACTGCATTCAAATCTATCCTACACTCTAGGCATTTCCATTACATAAACAAATACATTATTGTTGTTATTTAAAAATAAATAATTTGGGGCAGGAAAATAGCTCATATAAATAGTGTGCATGCTATGTCATGCAGGGGACTTAGGTTCAAGCCTGGTTCCCACTTCATTGGCAGTACTAATGTGTTATCTGTCTCCAGCCCCTCCATCCCCACCCCCCAAGCTGGCTGTCCCACAATGGTGATGGCCTGATGATTTAAAAAAATAATAATTAAGAATAAAAACAAGTAATTTAAGTAAAGAGATTTTATGTTAAAATTTAAATAAATAAAAATAAACTAATAATAATAATGATAAAAACTTCTGCATGACCATTATGCTACTTCCCCCGCAATTGGGGGCCAGGCAGTGGTGCACCTGGTTAAGTGCACTGTACCATGAGCAATGACACAGGTTTAAGCCCCTGGGCCCCACTTACAAATGGGAACACTTCACATGCAGTGAAGCACCGAAGCAGATGTCTATCTCTCCCTCTCTATCCCCCTTCCCTCTCAATTTCTCTGTCCTATTAAATTAAGCAGGTAAAGTTTTTAAAAAATCTTTTTTTTTATAAAAGGAAACTCAAATTGCCCTGTAGTTAAGATTTACATCATGTATGAATATCATTTAAAATACTGGCCCATAGTCATTTGCATTTACTGATCCTTGATATAGTCATCAAATTAATTCAGTAAGTAGAGAAAGAGCATCTATTATTAAGTGCTGGGTAGTGTTATAGACACTGGGTACAACCTCAAGAACAAAACAAGTCCTGCCTTCAAGGCTCCTACATTCCAGTCATTCTCCATTAAAGCTAAGCAAAACAGGCAACTATTTTTACAGCTAGATATATTTTTCCTCACCATTTCAATTTATCATTGGCTCCTGATGAAAAAGTTGAACTTTTAATGACTTCACCCATCTCCTCCCGGCAAAAGCTAAAGTTATTGATGGTCCACATGTAGGAGAATTTCACAACCTTGATCTGTTGAAAGAAAACCAGGAAGCAATTACAGAGGAAGTGGGCAACCTAAAAAATAGGCTTAACAGAAAAGAGAGCGAGAGAGAGAGCGAGAATCATTCCTCCTCCCTCTACATGATTCCCCATAAGAAGATGGTACTGTTTGGCTGGGACAGAGGTTCAGTTTTTTTCTCATCTTTTGTCCCTTCTCCATACTTTCTTTTTGTTTTCTTAGTGCCAAGGATCTAACCCAGGACCTCATACAAATGCATCCACATTTTAAGAAGTAACACAGCGACCAATTGCTTTCATATTTTTCAGTTTCTGAGAAGCTCTGGAAAATAAGCAAAGCATGAGCAGGGTTGGGAAAGATGATAAAGACGTACCAAAAATGAGCCCCTGCTCACATCGGTCTTTGACTGCAGTTCACACGGTGATACTGTTGCCTAGGTTGCAAATCTTAAATCAAATTTCCCCCTTGAGTTGCCCAACAGGAAAACACTGTGCCACCAAGGGGACTAAGATTCAAAAAATGCCCCCCCTTTCAGCATTCACTGAAAACCAATGGCCTACGGGAATCATATTCCACTGGGGAAGCAAGTAACAGAAAGCTGACAAATACCTTTTCTATCAGCTATTTGGCAGTTATGACCCAGAGAAAGCAGGAAGTCCAGTGTAGAAAAGAAATATTCCTTTTATCCACCAAATCTGCCCCCAAAATTTACAAATGAAAACCTGAGCTCACCTGTGTGTAGCACCAGCTCTCAGCTACGGGGCCACTCGACATTTCTGCCGGAGGCGGAGGACTTGGAACCCTTGACATCGCCAGTTTGAAGGTTAAACAAGATTTCCAAAGTCAGAGGACAAAGATATCTCTTCTCTATTTACCCTGGTAGAATGAAGAAACAAGATGATTTAAATAGAAGTAATATCCTATTATTTTCATTTAACCTTCTTGAAACTAGAAACGCTGTGTTTAACCTGGAAATGCTCTACTCTCATTCAAGTAACTTCTTAGCATTCAGAGCCTAAATTTAAACCTTTACCTCAGAGAAGATCACCTAATCTAAAGCAGTCTCCTAGTTAAAATATATATATATATACATATATATATATATATTTTTTTTTTTTCTTTTTGTTTCTAACTGCCACCAGGGTTGTCACTGGGGTTCCTTGCCTACATAACAAATGCACTGCTCCCAGTGGCCTTTTCCTTTTCTCTTTGTCTCTTTCTCTTTCTTTCTTTCTTCCCTCCCTTCCTTTTTTTATTTGATAGGACAGAGAGAATTGGGGTAGGGGGAAGGAAAAAGAAAGACATTTGCAACAATGCTACACTGCTCATGAGGCTTACCCCTAGCAGGTGGACACTGGGGGATTGAACCAGAGTCCTTCCACATGTTAATATATGCACTATACTGGGTGCACTACTACCTGCCCCCCTCCATAATATTTTAATATTCTGTATTTATTTATTTTGCATAGAGACAGAAATTGAGAGGGAAAGACAGACACAAACCTGCAGCACTATTTCACTGCTCATGAAGCTTACCCCCTGCTGCAGGTAGGGACCTGATACTTAAATCTGTCTCCCTGCACACTGTAAACTGTGCACTCAACCAGGTGTGGCACCACCTGGCCCTATTTTAATCTTCTGTACAACACTTAATTTTATCAAATGAATTTACTCAAAAGGCATATAAAGTACATTTGTAAAATCACTGCCTCAAGAAGTGACAGAGCAACAAATACCACTCACAACTTTGTCACTGGTTTCTTTCCTTGAGGTGTAATATTCCACACCTAAATGAAACTGGATTTATTAACTCTCCATTATCTCATCTTCTCTTATACTTCACTGAAGACTTTTAAAGTTTTCTTTGAGGGTGTGGTCATGGAGTAACAGCAGCCACTTAGAGACAACTAGAAGTCCAACAAAAGAACACACTAATCTCATCAAACTACAGCTGAGACTTCTGCAGAAACCAGAGGTGTGTGCATGCATGTGTGGCCAGTAGACAGAAAAGGGGAGCAGGAAAGAGTCTCATTACAGAAAAAAGTGCATTAGCCAGTCATCAGTGCTACCTTGGTGTATATGCACTGGAGCACAGTGATGCAGCAGAGCTGAGAATCTCTGAGCTCCTAACCCTTGATCTCAGGGGAGTCAAGCGCTGAACTGCTCAGAAAGACTGACCAGTGTGGCAGAGAGTTAACCTGACTGAGAACTGACAAAGAAGACATGCAGTCCATCCCCTCCCCAAGGGAGATTCACAGGAAATTTTTAGGCAATAGCTGAAAAAGTGAGCCTTACTCCTTCAAGTATGCAAGAAAAACAAAAATCAAAAACAAAATAAGGGGGCTGGGCAGTAGCACACTGGGTTAAGAGCACATAGTGTGAAGCACAAGGACTGGCGTAGGGATCCCGGTTCAAGCGCCTGGCCTCCCACCTGCAAGGGGTCACTTCACAAGCGGTGAAGAAGGTCTGCAGGTGTCTCTCTCCCTCTCTATCTCCCTCTCCCCTCTCAATTTCTCTCCATCATATCCAAAAATAAGCAAATAATAACAGCTTCTGCAGTGCTAATCCACAGTAGACCCACACCTCTCAAATGTCAATATAGTCAAATCACTTCACTGGAAATACCTTCCTAACCACACTCCAACAATATACAAAGAGAAAGGTAATACAGCACTGCAGCCACAGCTTCACCACAGCTTAACAATAGCAGCCATGTTAAATGTACAAACATAGGAAAACTGCCCAAAATACTAAGGTTGAGGCTATAGAACAAATTGCTACAGAAGAATCCCAAGAATATAAAGAACTAAAAGACTTAGGGGGCCAGGAGGTGGCACACCTAGCTAAGTGCATGTATTACCATGCACAAGGACCTGGGCTCAAGTCCTTGGTCCCCACCTGCAGGGGGAAAGCTTCACGAGCAGTAAAGCAGGGCTGCAGGTGTCTTTCTCTTTCCCTAACTCCCCCATCTCAATTTCTCTGTTCTATCAAAATAAAATAAAGTTAAAAAAAATAAAAATAAACGCTTAAAAAAAAGAACTGGGGGGTCAGGCAGTAGCACAGCGGGTTAAGTGCACGTGGCACAAAGCGCAAGGACCAGCTTAAGGACCAGCTTAATGATCCCGGTTCAAGTCCCCAGCTCCCCACCTGCAGGGGAGTCACTTCACAAGCGGTGAAACAGGTCTGCAGGTGTCTTTCTCTCCCCCTCTGTCTTCCCCTTCTCTCTCCATTTCTCTTTGTCCTATCCAACAATGATGACATCAATAACAACAATAATAATAACTACAATAAAGCAACAAGGGCAACAAAAGGGAATAAATAAATACTTAAAAAAAGGGGTGTGCCACTGCCTAGACCACACATACACACATACACATTAAAAAAAAAAAAAAACTGGAAGACTTATCAGAGAAAGAATTTAGAATCATCCTCACTGTGAGATCAATTTAAGAATCTCAACTTAAGGTAGAGAAACATATTCAGGGCTTGAGCCATTCAGTAAGGCAATATGAAACATGCAAGAAAAAAATCCAAACTGAACTACAGGATGTGAAAGACATTTTGAATACATATCAGATTCAGATAACAAGTCTAGGAAGTAGAGTCAATGAGACAGAGGAAAGAATATCAGAACTAGAAGATAAAGTGAATTCAAAGATAAGAATGTGGAGACAAAAGGCTTAGGAAAAAAAGAAACAATTTTTCACAAAGACTCCATTATAAAGATAAATGTGGCAGTATAGGCTATTTAACTTAGTTACTACTAGTGTTAAAAATCTTTTAAGAGGGAGTCAGGCGGTAGTGCAGTGGGTTAAGTGCAAGTGGCGCAAGCACAAGGACCAGTGTAAGGATCTCGGTTTGAGCCCCCGGCTCCCCATCTGCAGGGGTGTCGCTTCACAAGTGGTGAAGCAGGTCTGCAGGTGTGTATCTTTCTTTCCCTCTCTCTGTCTTCCCCTCCTCTCTCCATTTCTCTCTGTCCTATCCAACAATAACATCAATAACAACAATGATAATAACTATAATAAAACAAGGGCAACAATATGGAATAAATAAATATTTTTTTAAATCTTTGTAAGTAGGGTTGACACATATACAACAGTATAAAAGAATAAAAGATTGGTTCACATCTACTGTGTTCCTATAGAAACTACCTGCATATTTGTTTTATATGGATTTTTATTTACTAACTACAACATATCCCTCAGTTGTCACGCAAGCATTTGTAGCTTGTGCATTGGCAGAATATGCTAAAAGCTTAGTGCTGTGACTTGTTTCTAAAATAAAGAATCTTGGGGGGAAAAGAAAAGCAATTGTGAAAGTTAAAGGACTTTCAGAAAGAAAAAGAATGGAGCAGACAATATTCAAAGAAATCATAGCTGAAATTTTCCCATAATTGGACAATGTTCAGAGCATAAATATCTATGAAGCTGGAACAACACCTACATTTCTGAATCCTAAATGACTTACACCAAGACACACTGTTGTAAAATAGCAAAACTCAAGGTCAAAGAAAAAATATCACAGGGTGCTAGGGAAATGATATATAAATTTAAGGTTAACAGACTTCAGTTTGATTTCTTATCACAAACTCTACAGACAAGGAGAGAGTGGAACAGCACATTCAAAGTACTAAAAGATAAGAATTGCCATCCATGAATACTGTATCCTGAAAAACTATTCTTCAAATATAATAGAGAAATAAAAGTGTTCTCAAACACAGAGAAACTAAAGGAACTTGCCACTATAAGCCCAGTCTTGCTACAACTAGTGAAAGGAGCGCCATAAGAAACATGCAACTAGACTACTACTTAACAAGTACATATACCAAAATTAACTCAGAAGAGGTTTGGGGATACAGAATGGCTCCCAGGTCCCAGGTTTGGGGATACAGAATGGCTCCCAGGTCCCAGGTTCAATCCCCAGCACCATCATAAGGCAGAGCTGAACAATGCTTTGGTCTCTTTATTTCTCCGTGTATCTGTTTCTCTGCCATTATAAATAAATAAATAAATAAATAAATAAATAAATAAATAAATAAATAAATAAATACAAAGACATATTTAGAGACTCAACCCCATGGGCAAGTAAAACTAAAACTCATATAAGTAGGACTAGGGAAATGGCTCACTTGAATAGCTGCTCTGTTATGTGCTTAACCCGGACTCAAGTCCAGTTCCCATGCAAGGAAGTGGTCTCTTTCACCCAGTCACTTTCACCCAGTCACTTTCTGCGGTCTCTTTCACCCAGTCACTTTCTGCCTCTATCTTAAAAGGAAAAATTATAAATAAATGTGCTATCAAACTGAAAAGCTTCTACACACTGGAAGAAAATTTCACAACCAGGCTGGGGAGATAGTGTAATGGGTTCTGCAAAAAAAAACTTTCATGTCTGATGCACCTGAAGTCCCAAGTTCAGTCCCCAGCATCACCTTAAGCAGAGCTAATCATCACTCTGGCAAAAAGTTAAATTAAATTAAATTCCACACAGATAACAAGGCAACTCAGCAACTGGAAGATTATTTGCACATCATATACGTGAAAAATGATATTAGATATCTATAAACATATGACTCAACAACAACAATAAAAAATAACACAATTAAAAATAGGGCAAAAGATTTCATCATTTTTGGGTGCCAGGTGGTGATACACCTGGTTGAGCACACATGCTACAATGCTCAAGGACCTGAGTTCAAGCTCCTGGTCCCTACCTGCAGGGGAAAAGCTTCATGAGTGGTGGTGAAGCAGTGTTGCAGGTGTCTCTCTCTGTATCTCCCCCTCTATATCACTCCCTTCCCTCTCATTTCTGGCTGTCTCTATCCAATAAATAAATAAAAATAAAAGTTTTAAAAAAGATTTCATCATTTTAACAAAGAAGGCCCACAGATATATGAAAAAAAAAATGCCCCACTTCCATTTTCATTAAAGAAGTGCAAATTAAAATCACAATAAAACAGCACCACACACACTTGAGAATGGTCTACATTAACAAAATAGGAAATGATAAATGTTGGTGAGGATACAGAGAAAAGGGAACTCTGCTTTACTGCTGGTAGAAATGTAAACTAGTGTAGCCTCAGTGGAAAACGATATGGATAGTCCCTAAACAAATAAAAATACTTTATGATTCCCCAATACCACTTCTAAGCACGTATCCAAAGGACATGAAAACTAATGTAAAGAGGTATATCCCTGCTATGTTCATAGGCACTTTAATCACAATTGCCAAGGAGCAGAAGCAATCTAAATGTCCAACAATAGACAAATGGATAAAGATGATATTGTCCTTATGGACATAATGAATAGAGCTGAAGGTGGCTGTGCTTAGTGAAGTTAATAAGGAAGTGAAAGACAATTATTGGATGATTTCACTCATATGTGAAATACAAGGAATAGAAACACATCAACTTACAAAAGAAAAAAAAAAAAAGCTGACCAATTTTGGTATCTCTCTCTTACACATGGTCCCAACAGTCCAAACACGAAGATTTTGTGAGAACTCTGGTGGTGATGGGGGTGTGTGTGTGTGTGTGTGTGCTTGTGTGTGTGTGTGTGTGTGTGTGTGTGTGTGTGTGTGTACAAGGAGGAAACAATCTCTCCACTAATATTGTTACTAGTTTTTCAGTTCTCTTTTTTTCTAATTTCTAAGCATTTCCCAATTTCTTTTTTCTCTCTCTTTAAAAAACAATTTATGGGAGTTGGGCGGTAGCACAGTGGGTTAAGCACATGTGGCGCAAAGCACAAGGGCTAGCTAAGGATCCTGGTTCAAGCCCCGGCTCCCCACCTGTAGGGGAGTCGCTTCACAGGTGGTGAAGCAGGTCTGCAAATGTCTATCTTTCTCTCCCCATCTCTGTCTTCCCCTCCTCTCTACATTTCTCTCTGTCCTAACAACAACGACATCAATAACAACAATTAAAAACAATAAGGGCAACACACGGGAAAATAAATAAATATAAAAAAATTTAAAAAAACAATTTATTAACCTATTTTAATGAAAAAAAATACAGAGTAAGACCAGAGCACTGCCTCCCCAATTTCCTTTACTGGATCTCCCCCACTGTTTTCCATAGTTTAATGCTCATTTAAAAAAAAAAAATTTACAGTAATTTTATCCATTCCAACAGTGTTAAATTTCTACCTTTTAATAAAATTATTCCTCAAATCTAACATTGAATGTGATTTTATTACTGAAAGAAGGGAGGCTTTCAAGTTGAATCTGACGTTACTGTGATATCCTGTTGAGATGTATAAGCAGTTATTTGAAAATGGGCTAAGGCTTACAAGGGAGGTCAAATTCATTAAAAATTTGGATGGCATTCGGATCTCACTGGTTCATGCAATTTTCATCTCATGGTAACATCAACATGAGATCAAATACTACCCCTGCTCACCTGTGATTAAGGTAGGCCTGCAACCTGATGGAAAACAATCTCACAAAACTGCTCAGTAGCATACCAAGTAGATATACCTTTAGCTGTTTTAAAATTATATTTGTCATTATTGCCAGTAGGGGCCAGAATGAAACTTAAAAATTTCTACTTAAAGCAAGTATGGGTGTGAGTTAGCAATGAAAATGCTGTTGTTACAGATGAGTGGCTGAGCAAGTTGTGGTATATATACACAATGGAATACTACTCAGCTGTTAAAAATTATGACTTCACTGTTTTCAGCCAATCTTGGATGGACCTTAAAAAAATCATGTTGGGGAGTCGGGCGGTGGCGCAGTGGGTTAAGCGCACGTGGTACAAAGCGCAGGGACCGGCGTAAGGATCCCGGTTTGAGCCCCCAGCTCCCCATCTGCAGGGGAGTCGCTTCACGGGCAGTGAAGTAGGTCTGCAGGTGTCTATCTTTCTCTCCCCCTCTCTCTCTGTCTTCCCCTCCTCTCTCCATTTCTCTCTGTCTTATCCAACAACAAAGCAACGTCAACAATGGCAATAATAACCACAACGAGGCTGCAACAACTAGGGCAACAAAAAGGGGAAAAAATGGCCTCCAGGAGCGGTGGATTCATGGTGCAGGCACCGAGCCCAGCAATAACCCTGGAGGAGAAGAAAAAAAAAAAATCATGTTGAGTGAAATAAGTCAGAAACAAGGATGAATATGGGATGATCTCACTCTCAGGCAGAAGTTGAAAAACAAGATCAGAAAAGAAAACAGAAGTAGAACCTGAAATGGAATTGGCGTATCGCACCAAAGTAAAAGACTCTGGGGTAGGTGGGTGGGAAGAATACAGGTCCAAGAAGGATTCAGAGGACCTAGTGGGGGTTGTATTGTTTTATGGGAAACTGGGGAATGTTATGCATGTACAGACTATTGTACTTACTGTTGAATGTAAAACATTAATTCCCCCAATAGAAAAAAAAAAGAACAAAAAAGAAAATTCTGTTGTTATATTTATCAGAGTGCCACTCAGCTCTGGCTATTGGTAGTGCCAGAGATTGAACTTAGGACTTCTCACTGTTTGCTGTGTAACTACCACACTATCCCTTCGACCTTTAAGATATGAATTTTACAACTTACTTAAGAACATAAAATGTGACTCTGGAGGTTAGGGATGCAGATTGAGCTTGATACTGAGTAAACATAAAATAATATCTGAAGCTTAGTTTGAAGTTTAAAAAATATTTCAAATTTACCTATCAACAGAAAAACTGCTCTAAGCCTAAGGGAAAGACAAACGAAGCTATTATGATGATTATTATTTTTTAATATTTATTTTATTTATTCCCTTTTGTTGCCCTTGTTTTATTGTTGTAGTTACTGATGTCATTGTTGTTGGATAGGACAGAGAGAAATGGAGAGAGGAGGGGAAGACAAAGATGGGGAGAGAAAGATATAGACACCTGCAGACCTGCTTCACCGCCTGTGAAGCAACTCCCCTGCAGGTGGGGATCCTTCCGCCGGTCCTTGAGCTTTGCCCCACCTGCGCTTAACCCGCTGTGCTACCGCCCAACTCCCTTTTATGATTATTTTGTCATCACTGGAGTCTCATAGCTCAGGCCAACTATTTCAGATAGAATGAGAGAGAGACAGAGACAGAGGGAAAGATACGACAGTAGCAAAGCCTCCTTCACTTTGGTTGGAGCCAGAATCAAAACTTGGTCATGCATGCATTACAAAGCAGGTACACTATCCTTACTGGCTGTAAAGTGTGTTTTAATGGCTTTGCTATTGCTACCACGCCAATGAAAATACAACTTACTTTGATCTTAGTCATTCTATTTTTTTCTCTTGTTTCATAGCCAAGGTTTTTTTTTGTTTGTTTGTTTTTAATATTTACTTATTGGAGTGGTCCGGGAGGTGGCGCAGTGGCAAAGCTTTGGACTCTCAAGCATGAGGACCAGAGTTCGATCCCCGGCAGCACATATGCCAGAGTGATGTCTGGTTCTTTCTCCTATCTTTCTCATAAATAAATAAAATCTCTTTAAAAATTTTATTTATTGGATAGAGACAGCCAGAAATTGAGAGGGAAGGGGTGGTAGAGAGGGAAAGAGGCAGAGAGGCACACACAACACTGCTCCACCACTTGAAAAGCTTTCCCCCTCCAGGTGGGGGCCAGAGGTTCAATTCTAGGTCTTTGTACATTGTAACATATGTATTCAACCAGGTGCACCAGCACCTCCCCCCTTTTTTGTTTTTGCTTTTCTAAATAATATCACCTCTCTTCCAATTAAAAAAAAAAAGTTCAACACAGCAGCTAGTAGAACTTGAGAATCAGTCTTAGACTCTAAGGAGCTCTAACCATACAACCTGCTGGGAGGGAAATTGACTAGGATAGCACCAGTCTAATTAATTTCACTCATAGCAGGCACCATGGACAAAGTGTTCATCAGCAAAGTAGCCTGGTGTTAACATGAGCTCTCCAGCACTTCATGCCAACCACTGTAGAGGCCCAGCAGAAAAACAATTTTAGAAAAGAGGAGGTCTATTTGAGGGTTATGGTTTGAGGACCTTTATAGGAAACAACTAGCACCAAAACATAGTGTTTCTGGTTTCAAACAAGTTAAGACAAGACTGCCCTAGTTCTCCAATGAGAGATTGATTTTCCAAAGCTTAACAAATCCCCCAGTATGATGAAAATTCTAAGGCTGAACATAAGTATTATATACTATTTATTTTTCTGTTCATTCTATTAAATCCTGACCTGTGAAGGGATACCTCTTCTGAGATTCTTTTAAAATCCAATGAAGACAAAAATGAATTAACTAATAGCAAACTTTAACAATGCTTTATCACCATTACTATGAGACTAATAGGTCATTAATCATCTTTGAGATTCAAGTCAATCAATATAATCTTTAACTAGGAAAAAATAGGTAAAGTGAAAAAAAGAAGTAGCAATGCTGTCATAATTCACAGATACAGTTTTCACAGAGTAGGCTGTGGTATACTTTGCAGCATTCTTTTAAACTTTATGAACATTTCTACTGCCTCCAGTAGGCAAGAAGGGAGGGAGGGAAAGGAGAAAGAAGGAAAGAGAAAAAAGGGAGGAAGAAAGAAGAAGGGATGAGGGAGGGGAGGGAAAGCGCTAGGTTAAACACCAATTTGTATGTTTAAGACCCCAGAAACAACAGGTTCAATCCCCACCACCACCTTCTATCAAAGCTGAGTAGTGCTCTGGTTCTTTCTCTCCTCCCTCCTCTCACGATAAACAATCTCATCGTGCCCCCCCCTTATGTGTTTCCTGTACAATTTATGAAGAGAAGAAAAAGAAAAACTTGAAGATAGCTCAGCCAGTAAAGTATGTATCTTACCAACCACATGGCCCTGGGAACCACATGGGATACTAAGGACAGCACTGGAGGAGCTGCATGGAAGCCTGAGTTGTGCTAAGGTTTCTCTCTCTCTCTAAAAAAAAGAACAGTAATAAAAAGGAAAAAATGGGGGCCAGGTGGTGGTGCACCTGGTTGAGTGCACATGCTACAATGCAAAAGGACCTGGTTCAGTCTCCCCCAAACCCCCGCCATCCCTGTCATCACCTGCATGGGGAAAGCTTTGTGAGTGGTGAAGCAGGGCTGTAGGTGTCTATCTCTCTCTCTATCACCCCCTTCCCTCTCAATTTCTGGCTATCTATCCAATAAAAAAAATTAAATAAAGAAAAAACAGAAAAATATCTGCCTTAGAGAAGTCACTCAGTGATACTCAACATTCACAAGATCCTGGGTTTGTTCTCTGGCACAGCAAAAAAAAAAAAAAAAAATCACTAAAAAATAGTCAAGTATCACCAATTTCATGTGGTTCAACTTAACACACAAACACAGACAAATTAGATGGCATGGGAAATCCCTTTGTACCAAGAAACAGTTTGGGACTTTTTATTTGTTTAACAGTTTATTTGGGGGCTGGGGAAATATTATGCAAAAAAGACTTTTCTGCCTGAGGAGCCAAGGTCCCTAGTTCAATTCCCTGTACCACAACAAGCCAGAGTTGAGTAATGTTCTGGTTAAAAAAAGAAACTGGGGCCAGGTGGTGGCACACCTGGTTTGAGTGCACGTTATATTGCGCAAAGATCCAGGTTCAAGCCCCCATCCCCACCTCCTGGGGACAGCTTCTTAAGTGGTGAAGCAGTGTTGCAGGTGTCTTGTCTCTCTCCCTCTTTCTCCCTGTTTTTTCCAACTTCTGGCTGTCTCTAATAAATATAATTTTTTTAAGAAAGAAATCAAGTGATTTTAATGATTTTTCTTTTATTTATTTCATATAGAGTTTCACATACATGAGAGAGAAAAGTCAGAGCACCACACCAACCATGTGACACTCAGGATCAAACCAGGAGCCTCAGATATGAGTCCCATGTTCTACCAGCTTCAACTATTTTCCCAGGCACTTTTAGGAGCTTTTCAAAAGTCTACCACTTTTTTTTTTTCAATTGCTTTAAAGCCTTGTGCAGTTTCCAAGTCAGGAAAATCCAACTATTTTGAATCTGAGAGGTGTTTGCATTTTCCAAAACAGATGATACCAGAAGACTGCTGACTATAAAGGGGGGGAGGGGAGCCAGGCGGTGGCACACCAGGTAAGCGCACATAGTGCGAAGTGCAAGGACCAGGCTCAAAGATCCTAGTTTGAGCCCCCAGCTGTCCACCTGGGGGGGGGGGGGTGTCACTTCACAATCAGTGAAGCAGGCCTCCCATCTGCCTTCTCCTCTCTCGATTTCTCTTTGTCCTGTCCAACAACAGTAGCAACAACAACTATGGGGAACAAAGATGGCCTCCGGGAGCAGTGGATTTGTAGGTGCAGGCACTGAGCCCCAGCAATAACCCTGGAGGCAACAAATAAAACAAATAAACAGGGAGTCGCACAGCGGGTTAAGTACAGCTGGCGCAAAGTGCAAGGACCAGCGTAAAGATCCTGGTTCAAGCCCCTGGCTCCCCACCTGCAGGGGAGTTGCTTCACAAGTGGTGAAGCAGGTCTGCAGGTGTCTATCTTTCTCTCCCCCTGTCTGCCTTCCCCTCCTCTCTCCATTTCTCTCTGTCCTATCCAACAACGATGACATCAATAACAACAACAATAAAACAAGGGCAACAAAAGGGAATAATAAAAAAAAACACTTCAGAAAGATCTGGGTATGTTAAGTTTTGAGAAACTAATGACCTATGTTTCTTCTGTTACAGCAACCTTAATTACATACAGTCTAGGAGGAAGGACACATTAATACAGGTCATACTGACTTTCTGTTACAAGATTTGAATGACGTATCAATGTTTGTTATGGGAAAACTTTTTACAGGTTAATCTAGCCTAACAAAATATTAAATGTTCTTTTGTTGTTGTTGTTGTTGTTGTTGTTGTTGTGTGTGTGTGTGTGTGTGTGTGTGTGTGTGTGTGTGTAAAGTTGGAAATATTTCTTTAAATGAAAACTTAGGGCAATCATGAGAAAATTCAAATCAGTAAGAGGTAAGACTAGAGTATCTTGTATTCCTTTTATCAGACAATTGTTTTGAAATTTTCACAAGTTAGTATTTTTTTAAATTGAGATATAATTGACATTGCCATTTTCCTTTTTAAGTCTTTAATGGAGGAGTTTAGTATTGTAATTATAAAGCTCAGGAAGAAAAAAGTCTGACAAAAAGTGGGCAAAGAAGACCAACCGCTTATAAAAATGAAAACAATGATATTCTTAAACATATGAAAATACATACATTCACAGAAAGATAAATGCAACTTAAATGCACATTGGTTGACCCAGAAAATTGGCTAAGATCAAAGTGGCTAAGATTAGCTGGCAAGATAGCTCACCTGGGAAGGTGCCTGGTTTGCCACGTGAGCAAGTCCAGAACCCACCACACTAGAGAAGGAGAGATTTAGCGATCAGTGCCTACAAGACTCCACTGTCCCCAGTGGTATTTTTGCTGGGTTTTTTTGCTTTGAGACAGGGTGAGAGACCTACAGCACTGTACCACAAACCATGAAGCTTCCCCCAAGTCTACTTTTCTTGATAGAAGGTGAAAGACAGTAAAGGGAAGAGAGAAAAGAGGAGAGACACCCACAGCACTGCTCCACCACTCACAAAGGCTTGAACTGGATCCTTGCACATGATGACATGTATGCTCTACCCAGTGAGTCATCACTGGGCCCAACACACATATATTTATAAACCATGTCTAAAAAGCCAAGTTGCTTCTATTCCAGGTCAAGATGCTGTTTCTTTTTCATTTTTGAGCAAAGAATATAAATTTGTCGAGGAAAAGGCACACAAAAAGTGTGGACCTGATCTTGAGAAATGACAGAAAGCTAGAACATATTTTCTGCCATAGCCAAATATTTCTCTAAGTAAGAACCGAACTGTTCTTGCAACTGTTGTATATAAGGAAAACTTAGAAACAAATACATTGTGTATGCATTTCCATACTTTGTTTTTCTACATAAAAAGACTATTTCCCCCCTTTCTTTTCAATCTAAGTGTAATAAGAGTTGTACAGGAAGAGTCTAGCTAGTAACGCTCATCCAGTCAAAGTTTACCTAAAGATGAACAAGAAGGTACATGAGGGAGTCGGGCTGTAGCGCAGCGGGTTAAGCGCAGGTGGCGCAAAGCACAAGGACCGGCATAAGGATCCCGGTTCAAACCCTGGCTCCCCACCTGCAGGGGAGTCGCTTCACAGGCGGTGAAGCAGATCTGCAGGTGTCTGTCTTTCTCTCCTCCTCTCTGTCTTCCCCTCCTCTCTCCATTTCTCTTTCCTATCCAACAACGACAACAACAATAATAACTACTACAATAAAACAACAAGGGCAACAAAAGGGAATAAACAAATTAAATAAATATTTAAAAAAAAAGAAGGTACATGAAAGAATTTCACGTCACAGAAAGCAGAGGAATAACCAACAGAATGCTCTCACTAACTCCCAAACTTTATTATGAGTACTGGCTGTTTACAGTCTTACAGCCTAGGTTATAAATAACTAGCGTCCTTGTCCCCAAGGAGACCTAATAGACATCACAAAGGTTAAAATATGGGCTATTTCTCACTTTAGTGGCAATTTTTCCAGTAAAAATCCAAAACAAACATCAACTACACACAGAGACATAGATAATTTAAGGATTAGACAATAATTTATCTCCAATTACCTTCTGTCCTTGAAAATTATCCACTGGGGCCGGGTGGTGACGCACCTGGTTGAGCGCACAAGTTACAGTGTGCAAGGACCCGGGTTCGAGCCCCCGGTCCCCACCTGCAGGGGGAAAGTGGTGAAGTAGGACTGCAGGTGTCTCTTTGTCTCTCTCCCTATCACCCCGCCCCTCTTGATTTCTGGCTGTCTCTATCCAATAAATAAATAAAGATTTAAAAAAAAATTTTTAAAAAAAGAAAATTATCCATTATGCCAGAGTAACTAATAGAGACAGATTAGGGTAATTCTTTACCCAAAATCATTTCTAAGGAGAATAGAATGCATCTGGAAGTCTGTACTGGATGAGGCAGATACTTTACAGCCTTGTAGAAGTGCATTTCCTCAGACCTCCAAAGGACTTGAGTTTTTGTTTTCCAATTCAGACACAAAATACTATGAATTAAATAAATCTACATAACTACATCTGAAGAAATAAATTCTATTTCCACGTGAATACGCATAGGCTTCACAAAGTTTGGGTTAATACCATCAGCAGGTGTACTGCTCTTGTTAATTACAGAACCCCTGCTTGTGGGAGTAGGGAGAACAAAAAACAAAACTAAAACAAAGGGCTGAGGAGATAGCTTAACGGTTATGCAAGGAACCTTCCAAGTGTGAGGCTTTACGGTCTCGGGTTTACCACCATAAACCAGAGTTGAGCAGTGTTCTGGTACGTGTGTGTACACGTACACACACTACACACACACACACACCTCTCTGCTTTTTCTTTTTCTTGGCATTTATCAAATTAAGCTTCTCTGTACACCAATTCAAAGTCTGTCACTTGGGAGATGTCTGAAATCCAACAACATGAATCCAAATCAGCAAACAAAACAGATTATAAAGCGGCAATTTCACTTTAAAGTGGATCTCAATTCCAAAGGAAAACATCTTTAGGAATGAAGTTACACAGGCTGAACCAAACAATCAGCAACTTCTTTCTTCTCACAAATTATAATATTGTGTTGATTCCACAAAGTAGCTTGGTCAAAAATCTCTAGGGCCACAAAGAGTAAATTTAGGAAAGATGAAAATGTTAACACATCCCACGTGTCATCAAAGATTTCTCTCCTAGGTTAAAATTTTGTCTTCTAAAATAAGAACTTGAATAGAATTTTACAGAAGAGAAAGAGTAAGAAAAGTGTGCATGTGGGAGGGGGAGGGGACTTTTTTTTTTTAAATATATGGTTACATTTCCAAAGCTGTTATGAAATCTGAAAGGTTATAGTTTTTCTCTCTCTTCCTTCAACTACAACAATGAAAAAAACATTAAAAAATTCAGTAGACAAATGAAAGGCTCAGTCCTAATATAACCAAAATGTGACCAGTCTGCAAGGAATTAAAGAAAAAGAAAAACACACAGAGAAGAGTCATTTCATCAAATAGGCCAAAGTTGCATAACCCCAAGGGGTCCTCTGGCTTTTACAGATCTCAAATTCAATACAGTTTGCTTAGGCCAAATATGCTTTAGTTAAGTCATTTAAATATAGCTCTTACTAATACAGTTTGGATACAGAAAGGGCTCAAATAATGTATATCAAGTAAGAAAATATAAATTAGTCTTAAGGTATAAATTTTGAATTTAAGTTCATTAACTTAGAAGCTGAAAACACATTCTAATACATTACAAAGACAACCAACTATGTTCAGTATTAACTACTACTATCTAGCAGTACAGAATCCAATATTCTGTGGAGACACTTTTTTAAAAATTGTCTCCCTTCAACTATAAACAACAGATCTATGTATAAGTAAATTTTGTCCTTGAACTTAAGTCTTAACTAAACAAATCCCATGTTGTATAAATTAATTCTTTCTACTTAACTTAAAAAACATCTAGAAAATAAATTCTCCATCTAAAGTTATTAAAAATAAACTAATTTCTATGTTAATGCTAAGGTTTTAGCAAAGCAGAACTAAGGGCAGGCAGGAAGTTCTCAATTTTAAATATTCATTCCAAAATTTATGACATATTAAAAAGTAAAACCACACAGACAAGCCAAACACAGGAAAGTTAACTGTTTTGTTAAAAATGAAAATGCAGTAATACTGATTTTTACCCAGTAAAAACACAACCAAGAATCTAAAGAATAAAGCTCATATAACAAAGGGAAAAAAAAATCTTTGTGTGCAGTGCTAGGAAACAAATCCAGAGCCTCACACATGCAAAATATATAATACTACTGAGTATCCTCACCAGCCCAATCTTTCAATCTTCTTCTGGTTCTATATGAGAGAGAAAAAAGGGGAAGGGAGGGGAATACACTGCAGGACCACTTAACAATCCATGGAGCTTTCCCTGTGCCATCTGTGGTGTTCCTATGTGCTGCTGGGTCTGGAACCCAGGGCCTCAAGCACATGAAGGTATACACTCTACAGGGTGAGCTATCTCCCCACTCCATTAAGTAAAATAATAATTCACTAGTCAGAATTATTTATTTAGAAAGACTTTTTAAGTTACTGAGAGATGAGCTGCAAAACATACAACACAAAGGTAATTTTCTCAGATTCAAACTCCTTTTTTAGAGTAAAATGAAGTCCCTGAAAAAAAAAAGAAAAAAAAAAAAAAACCTCATATGTTGCTTTAAGGTATCTCTTTTCATAAAATGTTATCTAATTTGCCAGAATATATTTTCTAGGGAGAGAGATAATCTTACACAAAGGTCAATATTATCAACCACTGATTAAAAACATAAATCCAGAATTTTTCTTCCTATACAGTGTAAAGCCTTACCCTATATACAATTGTCACTGAAGAATATATCAATAGTTCCATTTTACTCCAGAAAAAGTATATTTAAAATTTGTTTGAAGCCACATATGAAAAATGTTTCTTTGAGACTGTAATGCTTAATATTAAAAACAAAAAGTTCATTACATGCTTACTTTAATAATGCTTCTAGCTTTCCATTCCATGCCCACCAAAATGAAAACAGTAACTCGTGCTCAAGACCCACATTCTTTAAAGTCCTAGTAAATATTTCTACACATTTCATTCAGTATTTCTTTTTTTTTTCCTCATTATCTTAAACTATATTTAAAATGAAACGATGTAAAAACTCACCAAGTTAGGTCAGTAGGAAGATTCTAATTTGTCTTGTCTACCAGGAAATCTGTTGGAAACAGAGATGATGAATTAGATTTAGCTACATCCTGAATCTCATTAGTCTTTATGTTAGCTATTCTAAAATGGGAAACTCTTACAAAAGCAGGTGATACATTTGCCTAACATTTACCAAGTAAATAGTACCATTGTTTTTTAATGTTTTATTTTTTAACTTTATTTTGTTTGATAGGACAGAGAAATTTAGAGGGAGAGACACCAACAGCCGTGCTTCACTGCTTGTCAAGCTTTTCCCCTGCAAGTTGGGATCAGAGGCTTGAACCCAGGTCCTTGCACATTGTAACACATGTGCTTAACCAGGTGCACCACCACCTAGCCCCAAGTATTGCCATTCTTATATTTCATCAATAGCTGTGAAAGCTTTACTTTTCAGTTATCATTCAAAAAAAAAAAGATTATACTTTAAACTAAGACAGAAAAACCCAAGGTGAGGGGCCAGGTAGTGGTGCACCTGGTTAAGCGCATTTGTTAGAATGGACAAGGACCTGGGTTCAAGCCCCTAGTCTTTACCTGCATGGGAAAAGCTTTACAAGTGGTGAAGCAGTGGTGCAGGTGTCTGTCTGTCTATCTATCTATCTTCCCTTTCCTCTCAACTGCTGGCTATCTCTATCCAATAAATAAGAAGAAAAAAAAAGAAAGGACAAAAGATCCAAGGCAATTCTTCAAATAAGCTAGTAAAAAATTAAATGGTTTGCCCCTTGGCAGCACTTCGAAATTAGAGAGCACTAATCTATAACCATAGCTTTTATATAATATGAATGAAAATTACAAGCATGGTTAGGTTGTGAACAAATAACACTGAAAAGCTTACAATAATTTTTATTTATTTAATGTTCAAAAACAAGCTATATTACAATGATTACTAGGTGATAAAATCATAAAGCAAAGGAAATGATCATTTGTCAGAATGTTACCTCTAAGTAACAATCTGATTTAGAAGGGACATATACAGCAAACTTCTGGGAGCTAACAAAAACATATCACTAGGGCTAATTGGTGGGTTATAAGTCAATGCTTTTCTTGTTTTATTTTGTTAATCTTTAAATTATACAGGTGTTTTTTATGTGTTATTCTGTGCATCAGATTTTCTTTTTTGGGGGGGAGATTGATGGTTTATAGTCAACAGTAAAATACAGTAGTTGGTACATGTGTAACATTTCTCAGTTTTCCACATAACACTCTTATCCTCCCCACCTCAGTCCTCCTCCACCATCATGTTCCAGGAACTGAACCCCCAACCCCAGAATCTTTTTAAATTTTTTTTATTTCCTTATTGGGGGATTAATGGTTTACAGTTGACAGTAAAATACAATAGTTTGTATATGCATTTCTCAGTTTTCCACATACACAATACAACCCCCCAAAGGGTCCTCTTCTGCCATCATGATCCAAGACCTGATCTTACCCCACCCCCCACCCCAGAGTCTTTTACTTTGGTGCAATACACCAACTCCAGTCCAAGTTCTACTTTGTGTTTTCCCTTCTGTTCTTATTTTTCAACTTCTGAGTGAAATCATCCCATATTCATCCTTCTCTTCTGACTTATCTCACTTGCCATGATTCCTTCAAGCTCTATCCAAGATGAAGAAGGTGAATTCACCATTTAATAGCTGAGTAGTATCCCACTGTGTATATACAACACAACTTACTCAGCCACTCACCTGTGCTGGACACCTAGGTTGTTTCCAAGTTTTGGCTATTACAAATTGTGCTGCTAAGAATACAGGTATATACACATCTTTTTAGATGGATGTGTTTGGTTCTTTGGGATGTATCCCCAGGATAGGAATTCCAGGGTCATAGAACTTCTAGCCTTCTGAGAGTTCTCCAGACTGCTGTCCAGAGGTTGGACCAATTTACATTCCCACTAGCAATGCAGGAGGGTTCCTTTGTCCCCACACCCTCTCCAGCATTTGCGGCTGCTACCTTTTCTGATGTATGACATTCTCACAGAAGTGAAGTGGTATCTCATTGTTGGTTTTATTTGTATTCCTATACTGTATAACTGCCCAAACCATGCATACATTATTGAAATAATCTAACTGTGTATATTTACACATACTCCAACACCAAATAGTGACTATACTGTCTTTCTTATATTATACCTTGATTCTCTTTTTCAAGAAAATATGAGAATGGAGTAGTAAAGCAGGGTTACCAAGGAATGAATACTTATATGATAGGCTTTTCTGTTATACCTCATTTCTTTGGACTTTAATGTGATACTTGAGATTTACTGTTCAGGCAAATGTTTAAACCTACTTATGACTACTTACCAAAACCCATTGTTAGTACTCAAATTATTATAAAAAATAAGGCAAAGTTGGGATTCATGTATTTCTTGATATTAGCTTTTTAGTTAAACATGGCCTCTGATGCAATCTGCAATCATTCCCCACCTTACTCTGAGTAAAAGTCAAAGTCATTACAAAGGCTGAGAACAACCTGTACGATCTGGACCTCATCACCTCTCTGGCCTCATCTCCAATTACATTCTCCTAAGCTCACTATGTTCTAGCCACACTGTCCTTCCTTGCTACTCCCTTAGACAGAAGAGGCTCATTCTTACATCAGGGCTTTGTACTTGCCCTTCTCTCTGCCTGGTAACCCTTTCCTTAGCCTCTTGAGTATTCCCTCACCATTGTTGAGCCTCTGTGAAGCCTTCCCTAACACCCTTAAAAATGTAATTTCTACCCCCCTACACATAATCCCCCCCACGCTAACACATAAAACCATCAGTACACCGTATCTAGAATGTAAGAAGGCAGATTCTTATACCTGTTTGCTATACCCTGACAATGTCTAGCAAATGTAAGGAAAGAAATAAAGACTTAATAAATGTCTGAATCCCTTTCCAGACTTCTATCCTTGAAAGAGACAATAACTTGATACATTAATATTTTTTCTTTTCTCATACTCATTGATTAACAGTTTGTCTTGCTAACAAGCTCCAGGTTATGCTATTAGCATTAATGACTCTCAGATAATATTTATAAAAAGGTTTACAGAAACAGAAGAAATTTTCCTCTATTGTGCAATGCCCAAGATAACAAGGCTGGGAGAATCAAGAGAGACAAGAATTCTCTACATTACTGGTGTGGATATACAGTGGCATCATCACTATGGGAACTAATTGGCAAAATGTAGCATGAAGACTGAGAGACTGTTTCCTTTAGCTATGCATACTGTTGTTATAGATTTTTTAAATAAGCATGTTTTATTTTTATAGTAAGAGAAGATAAGGTGCTTTTAAAATGGAATTGTGTAAGCAAAACATAATTTCAAGAAAATTCTTTATACTTTTATTATAACAGAAGCAATAAAGGAATCTGTTATGTTTCCAGATGAAATGCCCCAAGGGTGACTACAGTTAGGGGGGGAAAAAATTTCTTTTTGGCTAAGCAACTAAAATTTTTCATAGCAGAATCTCTGGTGTGGAAAGGAAAATAAAAGACTGTGGTATAAGTGTTTAATGTAAGAACAATTCTATTCTAAAAGAAAGACTTAAAACAGGAACATTTTTCTTAGTATAAAATGTAGAATCAATGTAGTAAGGAGCAAATAACAAAATACATTCAAAGGCAATGATCATAATGACATAATTCAAGAAAAAGAAAGCTGCCTACTAGGTGATGAGAGGTACAGACAGTGCTCATAACTTATTCAAGTCTGAGTAAGTACAAATTCAAAAGTAGGTTTGTTTATTTATTGCCCCCAGCTGTCACTGGGGCTTAGTACCAGCACTGAACTTCTCTGTTCCAGACTCTTGGAAACAGAGTTGGCAGTCAGCTGAGGTAAAGAACAAACACCTCATCACAGACCCCTGCAAGCGTCAACCCGGCTTTGACCTAGCACGTTATGACTGGGCCCTCCTCAATCGCTATCGAACAGGCCATGGGCCGGTGCGCCGCTGTGTTCCATCGCTGGGGAGCCAGAGACGACCCGAACTGCCCCTGAGGCTACAGACAGACTATGACCCACATAGTCAACGACTGCCACCTCTCCAGATTCAAAGGAGGTCTCGAAACTTTACATCAGGCTCAACCTGACGCTATTGACTGGCTACGGAAGAAGGGCAAACGCTAGAAGAAGAAGTACCAGCACCATGAATCCACCAATCCCAGTGGCTGTTTTATTTTTTCTCTTTTTTTTTTTTTCTCCTTTCTATTTTATATGATAGGACAGAGAGAAACTGAGGGGCAGGGTGAGACAGAAGAAAAAGAGAAAAATAGATACCTGCAGACTTGATTCACTGTTCATGAAGCGTCTCCCCTATAAGTAGGAAGCAGGCGCTCAAACCCAAGTCCTTGTGCATGGTAACGTGTGTGCTGAACTGAGTGCCCCGCTGCTTGCCCCCCCCCCACACACAACAGGTCACTTTCTAATCACAATACTTGTGACC